>NC_068982.1:41399257-41434136 GCF_001194135.2 Octopus bimaculoides | reverse complement strand
CCTTTGGCTGATTAAGCGATGTAAAGCGTATTTAATCTCCATACCTTCGTTTTATTTGCTTTTTTCATTTTAAATTTGCTTTAACCCTAACCCTAACCGTAGGGTTAGGGTTAATTGTTTCAGAATCGTTTGTTTATGTAGTCGGCACTTAATGTATATCGGCTGAATGGACGTCAGTGATTGGTTGAAATTACAGAAATACGACAACTTTAACATGGAATAACTTATGGATTTCTTTTTTTTTAAAGAAGACTAAGAGAAAAAGATGTTTTATATGACACATTCTACCAGTGTTCCAAGTTTCAAAGTGTTTCGTTAATGAAAAATGTGGCCCCCGTTTTAAAAAAGATCCCTAGCTGACAGTTACTGAAACACAAATTTAAACATGAACAAAAACTTGCCAAAAGGTTATTAGAAAAATAGCATTTAAATTGCAGTCTGCAAAAGGAAGGACTCATTCAGTAATGTAGTCTTAGATATTCTATGTTTGGTGGTGGAGGGTGGGGTTTGGTATTCATGGCTAGAATACTTTAGATCTTAGTTCTCTTCAATCATAGATAACCTGAAGCTGAACAAACAGGAAAAGATTGTACATACTCCTAACAGTACTGTTACATAGCTGGAACTATAATGATTTAAATACACATAATTAAATATATAATTACTGAGGATGTTGGAGGATTTGTCAGTAGTACCATAAAAATTGTTTATCCTTGTTGCTTTACATAGACAATTCACAGCAAATATGTGTCTCAGAGTTGAAAGAAAATATCTCACATACAAATTAGAACCAATCTTTCACTTTCAGGACTTTCTGGTTGAAAGGTTTGTGTCACAATTTAGATTACTGATTTCTGAAAACAACCTCTGTTGTATTATACACACACCAGTTCGGTGTAACAGTGATTGATGGTTGACAGTTATTAGTGAGTGTATATATGTGTCTCTTAATCAGAGGAGGAAGGGCAGCAATTAATGACTTTATTTAGCAAAGGCTCCAGAGACGAGACTATAAGAGGCAAAATATTAGGTTATCTGAGACCAGAGAGCAAGTGTATGTGCTTGCAACAAAGTGGACTCTACCACAGGCAAAAAAAAAAGAACAGGAAATAGATTAGGTCTACTACTCATGAACTGGTACAGACCAGTGTGAGTTAACCTGAGACCTTGGAAGAAGATACTCACTCTAGGTGTTGGGCAGTGGGATCAAGCACATGATAATGACATAATCTTCTTAACCTTGGTTATACTTAAGGAACAAATAGAACTACCACATCAAATATAGCCTTGAGAAACTATTAATAGAGAGAATAAATGTTGTGTTGATGCTGTGTTTATGTACAGAAGGACTAGTGTTGGGTATGCTAGCTCCCAACATTCATCTTTTCTGCTAACTGCTCTAATAACTAATCTTATATATAAATGGCAATTTCTGTCTGGCTGCCACCATCTTGCTGCCCAAACCAGGGAACCAATCTTCACCAAACTTTCTATACATGTTGAACTAACATCCAGTTCAACTACAGGCTTATTGGGTTTCAATAAACGGAAGATATTGTCACAGAATTCTAAGATTTTACACCAGTTATTTTGATGTCCTTTCACAAAGACACTCTACCCTACTGTCTAGCTCAGTGTCTCTCAATCATTTTTTTTACCTATGGACCCCTTTGATTCCTATTGTACTTAGATAGACTCTCCTAGCCATTCATCATCATCATTTAATGTCCGGTATTCAGTGTTTAAAAAATCCTATTCTTATAATTAAATATTATTAGGAAGTTTATATAAAAAAAAAAATTTTAATATTTTGTGTATTGTAAGAGGTTATAACCAATTTATCGCGAATAAATTTTAACAATATTTTATATGGACCCTTAAGGTCCATATAGACCCTTGTTGAGAACCACTGATCTAGCTTGTAAAGAATAGCTTCAGCTACACAGTGGACATCATGGTGATAGAATAATATTGTACATGAAAGGCGGCGAGCTGGCAGAAACAGCATGCTGGGCGAAAAGCTTAGCGGTATTTTGTCTGCCGTTATGTTCTGAGGTCGACTTTGCCTTTCATCCTTTCGGGGTCGATAAATTAAGTACCAGTTTACACACTGGGGTCGATGTAATCGACTTAATCCGTTTGTCTGTCCTTGTTTGTCGCCTCTATGTTTAGCCCCTTGTGGGCAATAAAGAAATAAGAATAATATTGTACATGTGGCTTTTTAACATTGAATAGTGTGTCTGAAAGAAAAAAGTGGATGGTGGCAACTGGAATATTTTTGATCATAAGACTCCTTGATTATGGTTTTAAGTTAAGTGACACACTCAAAAGAAGTACAAGAAATCAGAAAGCAAACTATTGAACTATAAATTACTTGTAAAAAAATCAGTCACAGATTTGTTCAGGAATTAAAGCCAAATATTAGACACTAATGATGTTATTTTTTTTTTTTTTTTTTTTTAAATAATTGCATTTCTTATTACGGTTTTCTGATCAGATAAAGCAGAAAACTGCTAACATTATTGGAATCTGTTTGGTTTTTACCATATTTTCCGGTATACAAGTCAAATGTTTCTGGCCAAAATTTACAAGGCGAAGAGGTAGGTTGACTTATACACCAAGACAACTTTGGAGGACCAAAAATTCCATGTGGAATGCATCAGGTTTTGGAAAGGTGATGACAATGTCTGAATGTTTACACTATAGACTATGTTGACTTGTATACTGGAAAATACTGTAACTGTCATAGAAAGCATGTTTTTTTTATTCTCTGTATTTACAGAGATTAGGTGATCCTTTTGGGTAATATATCTGCTTCTATATTTTTAACATATTTATTCTCTCTTTTTCTTTTTCAATGTTTAGATGATGTCAGTACTCCAGAAGGAGTTCAACAAGAGTGTTGTCCGACTCAGAAATTGTATGCCCGAGAAGTTTTTCTCATTATGTTTAATGCACTTATCTGTTGTGCTTGACTTAAATGACAGTGGTTTGGAGGAAATACTGTCTGACAACAAACCAAAAAAGCCTCTTACTCCACTCCGGAAAAAGAAAAATGGTCAGATATTCTTTATTACAATTTCATATTTTGTTCAAGACTGAAAACTATTTGCTGCTTCTTTTCTTTTTTCTTTTTCCACAATTAGATATTAGTTAGCATCCATGTTTTCTCACAATTGTACTTCAATATTTGATACTTAAAAGTAATTAATGCAGCTTCCTCATACAAGAAATAGAAGCTAAATTTCTTTAATCTTATAAAGAACACACTGAATAATGTAGTTCAGAGTATGCTATTCCTAAAGAAAAGATGGTATAATTATGGTTTCAGTGCTATTAATCATAGGTCTACTGGCTTAAAGCTAAACTACATCACGACCACCAAGAACTCTTAATTAAAATAGTCATTTTGCAGGTTACTTGGCGACCTCACTAGTGCCGACACCACATAAAAGGCACCCAGTACACTCTAAAATGGTTGGTGTTAGGAAGGACATCCAACTGTAGAAACCATGCCAAACCAGACATTGCAGTTAGGCACAGTCATCTGGTTTGATGGCTTCTCTTGAACCATCTAACCTATACCAGCATGAAAAATGGCAGTTAAATGATAGTGATTGGGAGGAGTCTGACTAACTTCTTGGCTTCTTGCCTTTCCCTTTTGTTGTAACAAAGTTCTTAACTGTAAATGTAACTTTCAAATTGTACTCCATCTTGGGTCAGAAAAATTACTCTTCATTTATCTCATTTTATGTATCTTCAAATTTTTCATACCTTGGAATAAAAATACCTGGATAATATTTTGGAATATCTGACACGAAAAAAAGAGTTTCACAAAAGATTCATTTTCAGATATACTGCTTGAATATTTATGCTTTAACTTTTCCGATTATACAACCTCTGGTTCATAAATTATTACTTCCTTGTTATGCATGTTAATGGAAGGATGAAAAATAAACCCCTTAGCATTCAGATTACTATGTCAAAGCTTATGCATATTTATTCACATTGTTTTGAATTGATCCTGCATTATCAAAGTTTTGACAATGTGATTGTTTATGTTTTGAATGACATTGTAGAGTAGGTGTGAGAGATCATCATCATCCAGTGTTTTAAATCCAGGTTTTGGGCATCCTCCCAATCTCCTCCTCCACCTGTTCCCTCTGTGTTTCCTCAGTTTACCTCACTTTCACGATCCATTTACCTCAAACTCAAGCACCTTCCCCAACACATGCCCATACCACTGCACTCCATTCACCCTTGCCAGCTGTTCCACCGATTCCTCCAACCCCAGCATCCCCATCAATTCCTCAGTTTTCCTCTTATCAAACAGCTTTCTCTCACCATTGCTCTCTTGGCCCTTCTCAAAATTGCCATCTCACTCCTATACAGCATTGCAGCTCTCACGCAACTCCTAAAGACCCTTCCTTTCATCTTCAATGAGAATCTTTTCCCATATAACAATGCTCCACATTCCCTGAACTTCACCCAGCTAAGTCTCATTCTTGCTGTCACAGCTGCTTCACATCCATCCTTTCTCCCAAATAACAAAACCCTCTCACCATTTCCACCTCGTCACATAGCATTTCCACTGGTTCCACCAGCCCTCCAACTCCTTTCTCACATCTTCCACAAACAAACTCACTTGCCAGTCTTGGGGTCACCTTCTTCATTTTCATACATCTACCATGAATCCATTTCTCACATCTCATACACAACACTGCATTTGCCATTACCCTCCTCTCACATACACCACATGGATCCACCTTACTAGCATTTCTCCTTCTGCCCTGAGGTTTACCTTCAGACTCTTGCTTTCAAACGCCTCCTTCCATTTCCAAAACTTCTCTCTCAATCCCTCCATTGTCTCACTCATCAGAACAAGGTCATCTGCAAACAGTATCTCCATTATCAATCCCTTTTTTTGCAGTCTCTGTCACTACATCAACCACAATTGCAAACAACAACAGTGACAACACAGATCCCTGATGCACACCAATTTTCACCAGATCAGATCTGGCCAATTTGAGCATAAGAATAGTAGGATACATGGACCTGATATGGATGGTTTAAATGCCAAAGGGTTAAAGAAACAACAATAATAATGACAGTAACAGAAGCTGGACCTAGTGTAACTAATCATTTGTCACAGTGAACAGCAATAATTGTCTACTTCTACCATCAGTTAAAATGATGGAAAGAATAATAGTAACAAAAATATATTCAAGAGCAAAGATTTAAAAACATAGGATTTGAATATATAATGATTGGAATTTAATAAATAATTTAACATATCTGTAAACAGTACTTTCCAACCTGGGGTACTAAAATTCATTTCACTAAGCACCAGGTATATCCAACTTCACTAACCTTTGAATACTATTACAGAAGTTTTAAGGAAGGTTTCTGGCCAATTAGACTTGTTATCAAATGGTATGCTAGACTAACAAATGTAGTTAGAAAACACTACATTAGACAGTGCTCTGACATCACCTAGGTTGCGGTGGTTGAAACAAATTTTGATTGTCATAAGATCATACCATATAAATTCTCTGACAGTATTCTTCCTTGTTTGCTAATATTTTCTCTTTATTTCAGAAAGTAAAAGTGGTCTGTTTGGTAGTCAGTTAACTGGAGAGAGCATTGCTTCAATATTTCGTTTGATTGAATTTTTAAAACATCAAGAAAGTAAGGGTTCTGTTGTTTCTTTCTTTTTGTTACATTTTTATGTATTTTGCTTGGGATTTGAGTGATTTGAACTGTTTAACCCTTTTGATACGAACCCTCCTCAGAGTATTCATAGTTTTATGATACAAACTTCCTGTTTTAAATTAATCTAAATTATAATCTTCAATCAAAATTTTGTTAAATTATGTTCCAAACACCAGCTTAAATAATGACAATGTTACTTTACTAAATTCTTCATTTTTAAAATTAATTGAAATAAAGGCAGTGTATTTCAACAGAAGTATGTCAAAAGGATTAATCAACATAAATATAGGTATCATTGCCATTCCTGTACTTTTTTTTCTGTTCTTTTCTTGCTTGAACAGATTTTCTGACGCTAATTATGGACATTTCTCCTTCAAAACTAATTTAGCTAATGTTGTTATTCTTTTTGTAACTTCCTAGCAAGTATAATAGATATATGCTCTGAAACTAAAATGCTTGTGGATTTTAAGCTGTTCCCTTATGCTTTTTAGATATTACCTTGTATATATAGTGTCTCAAGTAAAATATATGTTTTATCTTTAAATGTATTCTGTATATTCTCTCATTGATATATATTGTAATATGAAATTGCTGTTGTTTTACAGATATTGAATGTGAAGGTTTATTCCGTAAGACAGGCAGTAATAACCGACAAAGTGTTTTGAGAAGCATGCTTATTCAAAATAATGAATTAAATCTAGAAAGTGGGAAATTCTCACCTCATGATTGTGCTTCTGTTTTGAAAACTTTTTTGAAAGAACTTCCTGAATGTCTTATGATGGACAAATTTTCTAAAGCGCATATCCAATTGACAGGTAAGAATTTTATGTGTAGCCTTGTCTTGAAATGATGATTGTAAACAAGCATCACTATCATACACACCATGTCCATCTGTAGCCTTCCTTGAAAAACATGTCTGGCCATGGAGAAATATTACTTTGCTTGGAAACAGATAAGGGTTGGCAACAGGAAGGGTATCTGGACGAGAAAATCTGTCTTAGAAAATTCTATCAGACCTATGATGCAAGTATAGAAAAGAGGACATTAACCCTTTCGCTACTGTATTTATTTTGAGATGCTCTGTTTCTTTCAATTACTTTAAATATAACAAAGAATTTAGTAAAATAACTTAGTTATCATTCAGCTAGTGTTAGGAACATAAATTGTGACTAAGGTTTGGTGGAAGATTTTGATTCAAAACTTGTACTCAGAGCCAGAGCCGGTTTCAGCCAGGTTGGTAATGAAAGGGTTAAATTACAATGAATGAATATACACATGTAGAGAAAGAAACAAAAGATAATAATAGCATTCAATGCATAGTAGGTGTCGTAAATATCTAATAAATTGGCTCTGTTTTGTAGACGTAAATGTATCCATAGTATCTTCAGATGTATGTAGTCAGAGAAATGGGGTTGAAAGACGATTTCTAGATGTGAAGTAATGGGATTCCATTGATCAATTCAGGTCATGTGAATAGTTTAATAAAACAGTGACTTCAGATAATTTCATATATGCTACCATCTGACAAAGAAGACAGTCTAGCGGCAGCAGGTTTAGTGACCCAGCTGAGGAGTTGAAGTTATTTCATGTGATGAAGTAATCAGTTTGGTGGTGTCTGGATACAATTCAGTTTGCATGTCATGCATACCTGTATGGAGTAATTTTAGTCAGGTGTGCTCTGGTAGGCCACAATTAGTGGGTACACAGAAGAGAAATATTCACTAGAAACAACCAGGTATTGCATGGGCCCAGCTAGGACTAAGGTGGTATTTCTGGGATCTCAGCATTTTATTTGTGTGTGTGTATGTACATACATACAACAGGCTTATCTACAGTATCTACCAAATTCAGTTCATGAGGTATTTGTCATCCCAAGGCTATAGATGTTCATGTAAGGTGCTGTGCAATGAAATCCTGCTCAGGACAAATGTGGTTGTAAAATGAGTTTTTACACTACATGGCCATGTTTGCACCTATGTTGTTAATGTCTATTCAGAGGGAAGCAGTTTCGCCCAACAAATTTTTTTCTTCTTTATGTCTAAGTTGCTTAATTACAATCTGAATTTCATGTCACCTTGTTTCACTCCAATATTGTATATTTTTTCTCTCTTCAGAAATGGCACGTCACTGTAAGCTGGAAAATAACAAGAAGCAAGCGAAAGTACTAAAAGCCATCCAACTGCTCATACTTCTGCTCCCTAAAGAGAACACTTTACTACTTGAATGTTTGCTTGATCTCCTCTCTAAAGTTGTAACCGAGAAAAAAAATCGAATGACAACCAAATCTCTTGGCACTATATTTGCACCCCATTTCCTCTGCCCAAGAAATGTATGTCCTGATTTGATTTTATTCACTCTTTGGCATTCATTGAATTTTTGTTTTTAAATCAGTAAAATATCAGTTCTTAAGAAATTTTGGTTTCCTGACCCTTTCCTTTTAAAGTTATATAATGTAAAATATTGCCATAGTCAACTCAGCATATAGTGTACTTAAATGGATTTCCCTATAATCAGTTAAAACTAATTATTTTGCTTTTATCTTTTACTTGTTTCACTCATTTCACTGCAATCATAAATATTGTATTGTGATAAGAGTATAAAAGTTTTTTTATATTTTCTAAAGCAATTGTTATATTAATACTAAGGTATTGTTAGCACACCAGGCAAAATGCTCAGTGGCATTTCATCCATCTTTATGTTCTGAGTTCAACTTTACCTTCCATCCTTTTGGGTCGATAAAATAAGTACCACTTGAGCACTGGGGTCATTGTAATTGACTTACCCACTTCCCTGGAATTGCTGGCCTTTTGCCAAAATTTGAAACTAATAATAAGGTATTGAAATCAAAATGAATAGACTAGTGCAATTAATGTTATGCACCAAAATTAATGTAATCTGTTTAGCAACCCATGTAGCGTGACATAGATTTTTACTCTGGCTTGTCTTTAATATTATATATCACTGAAGTACAGTGAGCTGGCAGAATCACTAGCATGCCAAGCAAAATGCTTAGCAGAATTTCGTCTGCCTCTACATTCTGAGTTCAAATTCCACCATGCCTTTCATTTTTTTAGGTTCAATAAAATAAATACAAATAGAGCACTGGGGTCTATGTAATCGATTTACCTCTCCTGCAAATTTGCTGGCCTTGTGTCAAAATTTGAAACCAAATTACTTATAGCATCAACTTTTACAATGTATTTGTAATTTATGTATGCTTCAACTTTAGTGTTAATTTTCAACTCTTGCAAAGAATTTTCTGTGGAAAATTGCATTATAGAATGTGTTCCAAGTCAACCAATATACATTTGAAAAAAACCTCTGAAGATATCACAATTTTTAGAATGAATTTCTGTAGTGCTCATTTTTACACAAAGTATCAGCTATAGCACTTCAAAAGTAAACTTGGAAATCTTGTAATGGTGATGGTAACCCAGTCTAATGTGATGACAATCATTCCTTGTTCACATTATCCAAGAACTTTACAGTTTTACTTTGGCCGTGCTAGCTGTCTCTCTATTTTCACAGAACAGTTCTGACACAAATAATGGATAACAGAAGTGGTTTCTCATCATTTAAGATAAATTTTCTCTTGCAAATTCAAGTATTGAATAACGTTATCATAATTTATGTAAATCATATGAATTAGCATTGTAGAGCATCTGATCAGACACTTTACTATCATAGTTAATTCTTCACGATGGAGTCTAACTCTTGATATAATCAATAAAACAAGAATCAGTATGATATTATAAGTTCAAGGCAGAAATGTTAGCATGCTGGGTGAAATGCTTAGCAATATTTCGTCTGTCTTTAGGTTCTGAGTTCAAATTCCACTGAAGTCAACTTTGCCTTTCGTCCTTTCAGGGTCAATAAATTAAGTACGAGTTGTGTACTGGGGTCGATCTAATTGACTGGTCCCCGCCCCAAAAATTTTGGGCCTTGTGGCTAGAGTAGAAAAGGAAATTATGATAAGTTCAATTGACTATTCTGCCTTCCCTGTGTCCCTAGGAAATAAAAGGTTATTAGGGTTTTTTGGTGTTTTTGTCTTGTTTTTTATCTGGTATAATTTTACATGTAATGTTTTGGTCTCTCTTCAATAATGTTCATTCTCTCTCTCCAGCTCTCACCTTCAGAATTCCATGTGGCAGCAGAAAACTTTTCTGAACTTACAACTTTCATCATTGAGCAAGCTGGTGATGTATTTAAGGTAAACTCTTTAGTGTGTATTTCTATTTCCATGTATCATACTTTATTGTCTTTTATCTTTTACTGGTTTCAGCCAGAGGTCAAGACCATGCTATGGCACCACCTTTATATGGGTGATTTTTTTTTAATAAATTATCATCATTATATTTCCATTGCAGATACCTAAGGATTTAGCCAAAGATGTAAACCAATTCTGGATGGATATGGAGAATCCAAACAAATCACCAGAAAACTTTTTTGATATTACTGAAAGCACACATCCTCTGACTTCTCGGGTTTGTATAAAATTATAGATCAACTTTAGTATAAACTCTTGCTCTATAATTCTGATTTCAACATTAGATTATTTTCCTCCTACTGCTGTCACGATTAGCAAGTGTAGCAATTTGAATCGCAGCCATATGATGTACCAACTAACATTCTCCTGATTGGTTAACTAGGTTATTGATTTTGATTTCAAGCAATACTAGATATGTTGTACTGTTGAACTGTGACCATGCTGGGGTACCACTTTGTAGGGTTTTAGTTGAATGAATAAAGCTCAGTTAAAGACGGGTACTTATTCCATTGGTTACAGGGACATAAACAAACCAACACCAATTGCCAGTGGATTGGAGCAAACACGCACACACTCACACTCATATATATGACAGGCTTCTTTCAGTTTCCATCTACCAAATCCGTTCACAAGGCTTTGGTTGGCCCAGGGCTGCAGTAGAAGACACTTGTCCAAGGTGCCATGTAGTGGGACTGAACCCAGAACTATGTTGTTGGAAAGCAAACTTCTTACCATACAGTCTTACCTGCACCTATCTACATTTTTTTTCTTTATTCCATTATATTTTGTAACACATGATTTGCCTATTTAGGGCTGCCTTAATGGTGAGGAAAATTTATGGAAGCTTGCACCTCATCTGTTTGGTACCTTGAGGTTTGGGGTTTTATTGAGAATTTTTAGATATTTATGGATGAAAAATCTTTCAAGATTTTTTTCTCCAGTTTAATATGGCAAGGAAATGTTATTTTTCCTTTGCTTTACTTCATCTTTTTGCTTCCTTTTTTTTTTTTTCAATGCTGTTTTTATTGAGTTGTGACAAATATATATATATGTATGTATATAGGAATTATTACTATTGGAATTTGAAGTTTCTTGAATTGTAAGTTTGAGTTTCACTTTAACAATTGAAGTAGGAAGCAGCATAACAATACATAGGTAAAAATATTTGAAAACGTAGAAGATAGAATGCATCACAGACAGAACAGTATAATTATCCATAAATACAAGATTTTTTTTCTTTTATATAGTGTCACCATTAGCCACACTTTTACCAAAATCTTCACTACCTCCATAACCAATACAAATAGAAATATTGCAAAACTCTGTGTAATTTCAACAACCCTAATATCTACCCTTTCAGTGGTGTGTGGCTTAGTGGTCAGAGTATTTGGTTTGCGATCATAAAGCCATGAGATCGATTCCCAATGGTGTGTCATATTCTTGAACAAGACATTTTATTCCCTGTTGCTCCAGTCCACTCAGTTGACAAAAATGAGTTATACTTGTAACTCATAGGATCAGCCATGTCACATTTTGTGCCACCCTAAGGATGTGCATGTCCATGGAGTGCTCAACCACTTGCACATTAATTTCACAAGCAAAGTTTTCTATTGATTGGATCAACCGGAATTTTTGTCATCATAACTGATGGAGTGACAGTAATGTATTAGTTTTAAAGCTTTTCTGCAGATAACTATGGAACAAAATGGTATATAGGACTTACTGAAAATCTCTCTAACCCTCTCCTGACTATATATTTAATGAAATTCACTGTTCACTGGTTTCAATTAGGTTTGAAAATGATCAAGAATTTAAAGAGATTTGGTAAAAATAACTAATATTATTATTACTAAGCTACCTGAAATTATGATGGAAGGTTTTTTTTTTTTTAATGTAACCATTTGAAAAATGAAATGAAAAGTGGTCTGGAGTATGTTGGTAACCAAACAGCTTTAAGAAAGATTTTTACATTGTATGACATTCAAACATTCAGAAGTCTTTCCTAATATAGCTGGAGTTTAAATGATACTATTAACAATTGTAAAATAGATTGGTCCATGCTAGAACACACTCCTTAGTAATGGTTCTTGAAGACGTGATCTCTGTCTCAGAGAGGTTGAATCTTTTATCACTAGTGAAATCTTGCAACTATTCTCATTGCTAACCTCTAATGGTTTCCCAACTACTAACTGGTTGAAATAGTTTATTTCCTATATGGTGGATTTGTCATATAATTTTCTTCTTTTTAAATTATTTTGTTCATCGACACCAAAACTTTAGTGAAAATAGCTCTCTTGCTTATGTCTGCTTACAAATGTAATACTGAAGACATGAAAGCTTCATATTTTTTTTTCTTGAATAGATGAAAATATCACATTCTGCACATGGCAATTGATTAGATATGTGTATAGCACATTTTCTAACTTCATCAATAGTCAATATTAGATCTTGATGTACTGCTGACCAATCATATTGCAAATCATAATTACAAATACTTTTGCTTGTATATTGCCACACTGCTTACGTACTTCAATCGTTCAAATAATTAGTAAGGTGTAACTCACCGTTATAATTGAAGTAGCTTTGGTTCCTAATAAAATCTACACACTCTACAATGTATTAAGTACTTTTTCCCTAATTGGAAACAGTGTTTAGCAATTTATGTAATTCGTACACATACATACATAATATTTTGTGCTTTTATCATTGCTTTTCTTCCTGGCTTTGTTGCACACAAGAGGTTTTTGCTCTATTACTTGTGAATATAGTAACCATGGATCATCTTTATTGCCAAACGTCTTTAACAAGATGTTATATATTTACACAATGTTTCTCATACCAGTTTCTCCACACATTCTTCAATGTAATCAAAATTAAACCCACCAACTACACCATCACCACCATCATTTTGGAGCC
This sequence comes from Octopus bimaculoides, assembly GCF_001194135.2. Lineage (NCBI taxonomy): Eukaryota > Metazoa > Mollusca > Cephalopoda > Octopoda > Octopodidae > Octopus > Octopus bimaculoides. The sequence goes on along the minus strand of NC_068982.1, from coordinate 41,421,241 downwards.
TGGCTCAAATCCTGACTTTTTTTTTTATTTCACTAACCTTGATACCAGTATCTACTTAGTAATACTATCACCAAGTATCACTATTAACTTTTCAGATTACCTTAGACCTATTCAATAGAACATTCAGAGAGTGTTGATTTAAAATCTGTTTTATATTAGTGCAGTTTTCTTTAGCTTTTATATGTTCTTGTACATCCTTTTATTGTGAAATGAAAGAATATTGAATTTGTTGTACTCTGTGTGTCATTGACACTTGTTTGACCAACCTTGAAGGGTTGGTAAGCAAAGTCAAAGAGATAGAATTATTTACAAAGTGTGATTTTATTTCTCTTAGCACTCATGATAGAATTACTGCTTAGTCTTTTAGCAACTCTACTAGAGTTATAGTTTACTTCTAATACTGAAAAAAAAAATCTTTCATTTTGAAGTTACTTTTGATCCATAATGGTCCATATTCAATCCCCATTCTTTGATTTAGAAGGCAACAAGTGATGATGCAGTGAACACTTGTGTGAATTTTGCTGACCGCAATTTAGGCAGTGAAGATGTAACGCAGACTGAGATGGCAAAACTATACAACCACATTCAATCAATGCCGAACACTGCCAAGAAAAGGAAGTTGTTAAAGCAGGTACTTTAGTTGCCTTTGATTCTGAGGAAGATGATGTAATTCATAAAAAAAAAATTACTTTGTGTTCCCTCTTGCCTGCTCCACTTTTAATTTTTTTTTTTCTTACCTAACATTTCTGACTGTTGGTCTTGAATGCCTTCGTAAACGTGATAATGAATTTAGGAAGTAAATTCTAGCATTATGCATTAGTTTTGCTTCTTAATTTGTAGGCTGTGAATGATTTCATTTCTTGAAATATCTTCTAAATTTTAAAACTTGATTTATGGTTATTTACTGCATTAAGCCTGCTTAATTAGGTTTTAGTGGCTTCTTCAAGCATGTGTAGTAAATATCTGTAGAAACTTTAGTGTTGTAATTTTGTTTATAAATGTATTCTAACAATAATCCTTTAATGTAGCAAATTTAGTGTTATTAATATACTTCACTTTTATTCAATAACTTTCTAGATTTGTTTCTGATACTCTTTTTATTCCCATTGAAATATGATGTGGTCTTTGAGTTGACCCAGTATTTACAACAATCCTACAACTTGTTTCTACTTCAATAGTTTTCTTGGGATTGCTGCATGCTTTCATTTTATTTGAAAGTAATTCACTGGAGAGGAAGGTTTTATCACATGTTGATCTTTTTACTGATATCAGTCTTTGGACTTTGGTTATGCTGGGTTACTGCCTTCTAGTTGATTACATTGACTGGTTTTTTATCTTATTGACTTGGGCAGGATATGAATTCAGAACATAAAAGAGCATCCCCAAATGCCACAGTGTTTTGTCTGAAGCTCAAAGTTTCTGTCATCCATACACCATAAAATAATTAAAGCCAGACTGTGTTGACCTTTGTTGTGTGGTGGAATACAGAATGAAATAGTTGAATTGGATTCCAAATAGCTTGTGCTGACAGAATAAATGAGAAAAATAAGCCATAAATATATGGAAAAATAAACAAGCATTATTTGAATGCTTTAATCATTACCGTTGGCTGTGAGCAAGCAAGACAGGTTCTTCAAGCCAAACCACCTGGCAGGAAACCAAGGGGTCAACCAGGAATGAAATGGTTGGATAATATCCATAGTCTGTTGGCCATCCTTGGAAATTCAGCCAGAAAGTCTAATGAGAGTTGCTTTTGATAGGGCCCTATGGAGAAAGTACCTTGGGACTCTACCCCAACAACCTTCACCTGAATAGTGGATGGAGAAAATACATTGGTGAATGGACCGTTAGCTGTTTGAAAAGAAAATGTTTATATCTGTTAGACGGATCTGCAGCATGGCATATCATCATTTTTCATAATCCTGCATCATCTGTGTGGAACCCAACATCCTCAGACCAGATCTCACCACTTCATTCTATGCCTTCCTTTGATTTCCTATACCACTTCTTACTGCATCTTATCATTACAGATGCTTCTTACACACATTAACGAAATGCATTTAATGTCCAACTTCTCTCTCTCTCTCTCTCTCTCTCTCTCTCTCTCATATGCAAGTTAAAGTTACATATCCAATAGTTCATGTCCTATTCTTTTCCAGCTTCTACAACTGCAAAATCTTCTGCATTTAGTACCTGTTTCAAACTGCTATACAGCATTCTTCTAATATTCATCAAGGACATATTTCTAAGACATTCTTAAAACTTGAGCTTCTGCATAGGCTTATTCTAACTCTGCACCTCACTGCAATGTTAGCTTCTTTTTTTTCTTTTTTCTTTCTATTTTAACTTTTAATATCCTTTCTTCACTTGCCATTTTGTGTTGTTTTATTGGTTTAGATTCCACTTACCTTGCCATATAATTTGCTTATCTTCTCTTGCTTCATAATTCTTTCATTGATCTGCTCTTTTTTCCATTTCATTATTTATAGTTTCTGTTTTCAATTGTCCCTGTTCTGCAAAATATTGTATTTTAGCACTTTGCAACTAAAATGTGCAATGTTTTCTATTTCTTGACTGGTGTTGTAAATCTTTGTACTCCATTACTTCATAACATTTTTTTTTGTTTTTTTTTCTTGTACATCAATAACAGTTAATCAATTATTAATTTCTATTCACTCTTTCTCACCTTGTGATTTAGTGAATTTATCTCTGTCTTTTCCCTATTCTTTTGAAGTTCGCCAAAGCTAACCATACAAATTTAGATTCAGTTTCTCGCTCAAGCAAAGAGAATCTCAGTATCTATCAACGGGTCAGTCAATCAATCAGGTCAACAGGGCGTCAAACCCGGAGTCGGACTTTTGGTTTAGGTGAAAGCATCATGGTACGTACAATACTTTTCTGAAACTCGGCTTTGTTTTACATTCATAGTGTTTTGTCTGTTGTTTTGATTATTAATGTTGATGAGTGTCAAGACTGAATTGTCGTTCTTGCAACCATATAAACCTTGAATCATCATTATTATTTCATTTATTATATATCTTAATTCGAGTAAGTCATTCACTGAGAAGATAAAAATTTGATGGGAGCAAGGAATAGTTGATGACAAATTTTAGGGTTTTTTTTTACATTTGGGCAAGTACAGACACAACTCAAAATGTATTTCAGTTTTATTCAGCAAAGCATAACCTTCCCATAATTGTCAGAGTAGTGAGGAATCACAGTGTATAAATTTTTTTTAAATCTTATATATTAAGGATTTATTCATCTATACTCAAAAGTTTGAGAAACTATGCTTTACTAGGGACATCTGAGTAAGAGCAAAATATTTTTTTGTTTATTCATTCATTTAGATTGTTTATTTTCTTCTCTGTGCATATTTATTTCTTGTTAACTTTGTATGGTAGGCACAAGTCCTGAAATTTTGCAGGAGTGGGCAAGTTGTTTATATCAACAGGTACTTATTTTATCAAGCCCAAAAGGATGTAAACACAAATCAGCCTTGGCAGAATTTGAATTTAGAACGTAAAGCGGGAAAAAATGCTGCTAATCATTTTGTCTGGCAGGATAAAAATTCTACCAGCCCCTATCTTTATCAGTCCCAATATTTAATATATGAAAACTACATTACTTAATTGTTTTTTAAGTGGGAATTGTGTTTCTGATTCATATTTAGTTTAATTTGTTTTCAAGTGATTGGAGAGAAGATATAGAGGATGGGAGTTCTATATTAAAAGAAAATTACCTAGAATTGTTGCGAAGATCTAGTTAATTTTATTAACCAATACAACTAGAATTACCAAATTGTTTCTACAGTTTCCTGGTTAATTAATTAGCATGTCTCAGACATAGAAGATACTTCCAGCTAGATCTATGTATTGATTGATTACAATCTTCTTTGATAGACAGCAGTTTTTCTAAGCTATGTTATTTGAATTACTCTTCAATTTGTTGCATTTTATAGAGACATTTGCCTCGAATGAGAAACAGACAGAGAGATGGGGAATCCTATTTCTATGGCTCCAACTCAGTTTTCAAGTATAACAAAGGGAAAAATAAAGAGACCACCCCTTTTGCATGGAGTTCAGTTGTTAATAATTTAAGACGTGAAGAGGTGGCCTCATGTTGCTTGAATTCAACTTACAAGCCAGTAAGCTCATTTTATTTAAGTAATGCAGTATTTTGGCTTTTTTTTTAATTGATTTTCTTTATGCTTTAAAAGTTTTATACTAATTCTCTCTCTCTCTCTCTCTCTCTCTCTCTCTCTCCTCATCATTATACCATCCAATTTACCCTCCTTTCATGGGTCGGATGGAATTTGTTGAGGCAGAATTTCAACATCAGGACACATTCACATGTGCATACACACACACACAATTTAAAAACGAGCATGCTGTACACTATATATATATATATATATATTTTTTTTTGAATTTTGAAAGAAATTAATCTAATTACATTTTGTATCTTCAAGCTTGAATAATGTTCATTTCTTATTTAATTTATCTCTATAAATTGTAGACGTTTACTGACTACAGTACAAAGAATACAACAGAATCTTCTTGTCAAACACTGGATGACACATTAATTCCTGAACCACCAAGCTCTCTACTGAAAAAGAAGCTTGATTTTGACACTGTCTTACACAGTGAGGTGAGTACTCTGTAGAAGTACCTTAGATCTGTTAATGTTGACTTTTCCTTTTAATTCTGTAATGTATTGCACAACTGTGTTGCACATCTATCAATTTTTTCTGTGAGAAGAGGCCGTTAATTCCTTCTTCATTTCTGGAGAAAGGGATGCTGTGTAAGCCTCCACCACCTCTTTCTCTACCTTCTCATAGTTCAGTGTTACTGATTTTGAAAGTTGTGGAGAAGGATCAGCTCAGTACTTAGTTGATGTTTAATCTATACCAACAGAAGGATGAAAAGCATAAATTGATTGCAGCAGTGTTAAAACTGAATTTTTTTTTTTTTTTTTTTTTTTTTTTTTACAGTAGTATAATTTCTGTGCATTACTAATTATATGATAGCTATATATAAACTATCATATCACTAGCAATGCAGGTAAATTAGTTATGCTACTAAGAATAACTATATATAATCTTTGTCCTGTATATGGCTTTAAACTGCGTCCAGTAGTAAGGCCTTGGAAAGACAGTCAAAACAGTCTTCAAATTTGAGATCCACTGTTCCAAAAAAGTGGGGGGAGGTTTATTTCACATTTTCTCAAAAGTTTACAGATTCTTATGATGTTGACAATATTTTATTTATTTACACTTACAATACGTTTGTGCAAGTCATAATTGTCACAGAAATTATTACTTCAGCAATATATCAATAAAATTTTTCCAAACACGAATTATAAGCATCTATATTTTCTTTGTATTGATTAGTTTAAAATTATTATGTGAAGTCTTGTAATCTCAAAACTCTTGTTTGTCATCTTTGTTTTCCTCTTAGACTGGGAGTCCACTTGTTCATGTGGTAGACCTCCATGAATCATCGGTCACTGTGAAGAATACTAGGAAGCGGAAGAGTGATGAATCTGAAGAAAATAAAGATAAAATCACAGAAACAGTTCCATCCATTGAGAATGAGATTAGCTACTTGGCTAATGATATCAAAAAGTTAAGAACAAAATCATCGACACCACAGTGTGGAATAGAAGAGCTTGCTTTTTACACTCCTATGACATCATTTCGAAAAAACCACTACAGAGTAAGTTAGGGCTTTTTTTTTTTCTACTTGGGTCGTGGCTGTGTTGCTTTTGAGAAGCTTGCTTCCCAAACTCATGGTCTTGGGTTCAGTGCCATTGCACACCTTATGCAAGTGTCTTCTACTATTGCCCCAGGCCAACCAAAGCTTTCTGAATGGATTTGGTCAACAGGAACTGAAAAGAAGTCTGTCATATACGTGTGTGTTTGTGTACACCCTTGCTTTGACATCACATGGTGGTTGTAAATGAGCATCACCATCATACGAGTGGTGGTGTTCATTTCCAATCTTCCATGAAAAACATATCTGGTCATGGGGAAATATTACCTTGCTTGGAAACAATGATGGTTGATTACTAATAGGGCATCCAAGTGTAGAAATTCTACCTCAACAAATTCCATTTGGCCCAGTATGGAAAAGTGAATGCTAAGTGATGATGGTGGTGAACTTGTAAAGTGCTGCAACAACTGAGTCAATATAACACCAGGTCCTTTACAGGTCATTACATTGTCATCTTCTATTTCTTCACTTAAACATAATTTCAGAGTGATAAAATAAGATTAAATAGTCAAAATACAATATTAGAAACAAGTTGGCCAAATTTATTGTACATCTCCTTCAGATCATCTCTTGTTTTCACATAGATTAACCATGAGTCTTAAGTCATTATGGTTAATCTTATTCTTTGAATTTGATACTTGGTGTTCCCAGTTAACAACATAGTGTTTTTTTTTTTTGTCTTTTAATTATTAGCAAAAATTATAAGACTGAGTCCACTGTTAGGATATATGTTAAATATCACGTCAAAATCTTAACCCCTTAGTATTCATGTTACTTTGTCGAGTGTAATTCTTATTTATTCACATTGTTTTGAATTAATCATACATTATCTTGTAGCTTTGAGATTTCAATAATGTGGTTGTTTACTTTTTAGAATGATATTGTAGGATAGGTGTGAGAGATTGGATCTGGCTGGTTTGAACATAAAACAAGAAGAATATTTGAGTTGGGTATAGCCAGTTTAATCACTAATGGTTTAAACACTAGTTAATATTAAGAAATGTAATATAAGAGGGTTATAGTCAGTAAAAATTGTAAATGCTCTGCAAAGATAGTAAAAATTTCCATACAGTTCAATTGCTAGTCATTTTAATCAGTTCATAACATCTTAAACAATTTTTTCTGTTCTCTGAATGCTAAAATAGATGCAGGGAAAATTATTTTATTGCTATTTGTCAAGTGCTTAGATTTTAGACCTTAAGTTACAACTTTGTTCATGTGTGAACCACAGAGGCAATAACTAGTAATCAAGACCATTGGTGATATGCCATCAAGGCAAGTGAAATTATAGTTGTAGCCACTGTTGGTGTTGCATAACTGGCACTTGAAAAGCACTTTACGAGTATTGGACCGCACAGAGGTAATGACAAATGATTTGGCAATATGCTGTGCTTAAGAAGACCCATCAAGCCAAGTGAAATCATAATCATGGCATATACCAGTGGCACGCAAAAGCACTCATTACACTCTCGGAGTCTGTTGGCATTAGGAAGAGCATCCAGCCATAGAAACCATGCCAAATCAGATTGGAATCTGGTACAGTCCTTCAGCTTACCAGCCCTGGTCAAACCGTCCGACCCATGCCAGCATGGACAAGACATTAAATGATGATGATATATGTATGTATCCATTTGGTGTTGACTGTTGGTTAAAAAAGAATACTATAATAGAGATTGATAATACATTTTATTTTGGTCAAGTTATGCCTGAAGACTGTGCACCCAATGATGAAATTCAGAATAGCAAGAGACTGACTCAAGCAAAATAGTATATATTTATTAAATGAGCACCAGATCATCTTCATACACAAGTTCAAAAGTAATTGTCTTTATGTATCAAGTTAACTTTTTGCACTATGAACATTTATGATAATTATGTATTACATTGCTTTTTTTTTCTTGATAAATAAAAATATTAACTTTGTTACTTTTTCTTTCAATATTTTCTTTTATTCATAAATTTCTATAGAAACAATTTTTTATACAAAATAAAATGTTTGGCTGTTATCTATCTCTTCATTTCTCTTGATAGACTGCTTGCAAACTTCCCCGTCGACCAATGGGTATTTGCAATACACCAGTGACTGAGAGCTGTGTCTGAACATTTACTTTCACCTAAAATAATCGATGTACTGTACCTTATGAAATGAGGTAGTTTTCTTCTACCTTGCTCAAATCACAAACATGACAACACCACCACTTATTTCTCCTGGCTGATTCTGCAATTGCTGTTAGCTGAAATGTCTAATGACAGTTTGCCTTCTTCCACATTTCCACAGCCTTTTCTTTCTATTCGAACAATATCTTAATTTGCATTGTGTGATATAATTTCTTTTTTTTCTTTTTTTTTATTTTTTTTTTACATATATATGTATAAATGTCTGCAATCCATTGCTTCTCTTTCCCATCTTTCATCAGTATATTCGACCTTACTATCAGATCCCCATTCTCCCATTCTCTCCTGTTGACTCAAATTTATTTAAGTGATACATATGAGTGTATGTGGGTATGTGCATGCAATTTACACTACTGCGATGCAAAATGACATCCAAAACTGAATATAAAAATGTGATTTGTAAACTATACATATATATATATATATATATATATATATATATATACTTTATGTAAATTTGAATCTAAAACTGTTTTACATAAATCATATATCTCCATTTTAAATGTATCATATAACATACAATATCAGTTCATTTTCTCCATTTCTATTAAACAACATTTTTTTTTTGTTTTTGTTTGTCATTAATAATCCCTCACAGACTTCAGTGTTCATGTTTTTGCTGTCACTTCCCTTTTCTTTCATGAGATTTTGGTTCTTCAGATGAATGGTTAAAACCATTGGGAATGTTCTGTACTACAGATAGCACTATAATTATAGAAACAAAATGTGAAGAGCTCTTGTTGGAGAGTGTAAAATGTTTACAGATGTGAGCTGGACTCCTGTAAACCAAATATCCAAAAAATTATACATTAAGAAACAACAGGTTATATTCAAAGATATCTTATTTGACAGACTATACAGTGGAGAACTCTTCCTCCACACACACACACAAGGGTCCCAGAAAGTCGACCGGGGTTGGTTGGCGTTAGGAAGGGCATCCAGCTGTAGAAACTCTGCCAAATTAGATTGGAGCCTGGTGTTGCCATCCGGTTTCCCCAGTCCTCAGTCAAATCGTCCAACCCATGCTAGCATGGAAAGCGGACGTTAAACGATGATGATGATGATGATGGTCAGAGTCTGGGTTATTGGCATGTCATACTGTCAAAAATCAAGGTGCACTGTATAAACTTGTACACCTTGTAAGTCGTCAAATATTGTAGTTAGTTGCTGAAATTTGAATATGCTTTCTTCTTTGTCATGTATTTGTGTGCAAAGAGTTAGCTATTTTACCTGTTCATTCCATGAGACTTGGTGTGTTAGAATTTCAGTTCCAAATCTAAGTACAGCTATAGGGTAAATATTCTTTAATGATTGCCCTGAAAATTTTTAATATCTACCCTTTGATATAAATCTGTGTTTTCATCTATACTAACAAAAGAAAATATTAAAGCCTTTATTTGAATAATTATTCAAATCCGAGTATAAGACATTTTGGCGTAGCTGATTTGATGTTTTAATGTTTCTCTCTCTTTCTCTTTCTCTCTCTCTCTATCTATCTATTTATTTATGCATGTGCATGTGTTTGCCTCCATTGCCAAAAAGTACTGTCACCAAAACAGGCTGACTGTCCAGTCAGCCGGGCCAAGCCAGGCCAGATCATCAGCGTTCAAATGGCTGCACCCAGTCATCTTGTTCCTTTCAAAGAGATTATTTCATCTTTCTATGAACTATTTCAATAAAAACTGTCTCCCATTTTAGACAGATTCTTACAAAATCTCTTACATTAAGATGGTGCCAGGACTGATAAGCTATGTGACTGTATGTATATGAAACAAACGAATATCTGTTCATTGTTCTTGTTGCATTTTATCTTGCAACAAAACTTCCCAAATATGTAGCATCCTTCCTATGTTCTTCATTATTTCATTTTTATTTATCAAGTGTCTAATTCTTTTTTCTACTTACAATTTCACAGTCTTCATGTATATAAACATGAAACATGATAAATTTTTAAAATCCTTAATTACTCTCTTAAAGGATATTAGTAATGTAAATTGAGGGAAATTTTGAATTGGTTTCTCTTCTAATTAAATATAATTAAAGAAACCATGGTTATGAATTGAGATTAAATACATTTCCTCTGCTCTTCATTTTGTTTTTCTGCTTTATTATGTTATTGAATATTATGATATAGAAGGTGGCAACCTGGCAAAATCATTAGCATGCCAGACAAAATACTTAGCAGCATTTCTTCTGGCTTTAGGTTCTGAGTTCAAATGCCACTGAGGTCAACTTTTGTCTTTCCTCCTTTCAGGCTTGGTAAAATAATAAGCACCAGTTGAGCACTGGGCTCGATATAATCAACTAACCCACTTCACCAAAATTTCTGGCTTTGTGCCTATAGTAGAAAGAATTGTTATTGAATATGTTTGCTTGCATTAATTTACAGTTAGTTACTTTCCCTAGAGTAATGCTTTACATTCTCTAGTCAATTTCTTTGATTATATCATGTAATTATATCATTCACTCCATAAATATGTGCAATATTCATTCATGTCTCACTGTGTAAATGAATTGTTGATTGTTACAAATTCTTTTGTAATGTTTCTATGTTATTTCCCATTGCATCAACACAGTATTATACCACATTTGTAAGCACAGTCTTGTACCATAGCATAATAAATTGAGGGACCAAAGTTGTTTGTTTTATTTTTCTTGTTTTCTGTTTTTTCTTGACAGAAAAGGTGTTTGATGGAAAGTATTCCAACTATGAACATCTCATCCTTTATCAGGCATAGTTGTGTGGTTAAGAAACTTGCTTCCCAACCATGTGGTCTTGGGTTCAGTCCAACTCTGCAACATCTTGGACAAGTATCTTCTGTTATAACCCTCAAGCCAACCAAAGCCTTGTGAGTGAAATTGGCAGATGGAAACTGAAAGAAACCAGTCCTGTATGTATGTGTAGATGTGTAGGTATGTGATGTGTGTCTGTACCATTGTCTAGACATTGTGTGATAATTGGAAATGAGCATCAGCCTCATACAAGTAAGGTTGTTTGTTTCCAGTCTTTTCTATAAAAAAAAAACCTATCTGATCATGGGAAAATATTACCTAGCTTGGTGACAAATTCCCTCTGACCCATACAAGCATGGAAAAGTGGGCATTAAATGATAATACACGCACACACACACACACATGCAATACATTATGCCAATCTCTTAAAAGTTAAACTTAAAACAAAGTGAAATAACTACAGAAGAAACTGAGGCACAAATCTGTTTACAAGATACAATTAATCTTTGTTGATTGGTTTTTAAATAGTTCTCAAGATCAAGCTATTAAATTACATAAATGTGTCTCTTTTTTATATACTAGGTTGTTGCCCATTGCTCCCATTTTGTCCTCCCCTTCTATTCAAAGTGAAAGTTTGTTTTTTTTAAAGTCTGTTACAGTGTGTATATGTTGGAAGGCATAGAAACATACACATACATACATGTGCAACAGGCTTTTTCAGTTTCTGTCTACCAAATTCACTCAAGTTTGGTTGCTCTGGAGCTATAATAAAAGGCACTTGTCCAAGGTGCCATGCAGCAGGACTCTACCCAAAATCATGTAGTTGGGAAGCTGATTTCTTAAACACTGCCCTTACCCAATGATTTATTGGGTAAGAGCACTTAACCAATGATTAATGAAACATGTACCAGTATTATAATGAGGTTGATTCAACTGATTCCTTCACTACGAAATATTACTAGAATTCACAAGCTAATTTGTCTACATTCATTTTTCTCGTCTCTTAAAGATAGCCTGTCTGTTTCCATACAGCCTGTTAAATTTTTAAAGCTGCTTGAATGTTAAAAAATAATAGTTAGGAAATTTGCATCGCAGATTTTTGGAAAATGTTCTATACTAAAACCTCAGCTTGATTTGACCTACTTGTGAATAAAATTTGGTAGATGGAAACTGTACCGAAGCCCTTTATATATATATATATATATATATATATATATATATATATATATATATATATATATGAGTCCACTGCATTTTATAGCAGATACAGCCGTAAGCTAATGACATTCATAAGATAATCATTTATTCCTTTGTCATTTCAATCTGTTATATATATTCTATGTAGTTGTGTATTTGTTTCTGCATGTTTCATGTTGGTACTGCTTGGGTAGTAGTGTTATCTTTGTCATGTATAAACAGAAAATCTAGCAGTTCAACAATTTGATGTTGTAAAGAGATGAGAACAAGTGAAGGATGGTATCTAGAAGGTTATTGAATACTGTCTCAATAAATTTCATCTGACACATGCCACCATCGAAAAGATGGACATACAATGGAGTGCTGAAAAGTTCCTGGCTTTAAGGGTATTGCAAAGGGCCTGGTTGGAGGCCCAACCTTCTGAATTCTTTTAGAGGGCTTAAAAAAAAATGAAGGACTTCTGCAATAAGTGTGTGAATCTGAGAGGGGGGTATGCTGAATAAAACCATAATTAACTGATCCTCCTGTATTTTCTTTTACCCAAAGCCAAGAACTTTTCAGCACCCCCTTGTATATAATATATATATATTTATTTTTCAGGCTAAGATATTAATCCTTTTGTTACCATATTTCTGATGAAATTCACTGCATTTTTTGTAATTAATTTTGAAAATGACACATTTAATAAAATAACTTAGTCATTATTAACCTGATATCTGGTACAAAAGTTAACATGAAATATTTTATGTATGGTTTAATTTAGATCATTTTAAAACTGGAATTTGTTTCATAGAACCAGCAGTAGTTTCAGGAGGGCTGGTTTCAAAAAGAGCTGAACTGTATGTAGTTGTGAACCTCTATCCAGTTCAGAGGTTAAAGAGTTTGGGGGAAGCATGGAATTACCCCTTAGTTATCACTGCTTCTGGGTCAGTTCTGACTTGAGGTGATAGTACTTATCAAAGGGCCCCAGTTATGGGTCAAATTGCAGAAAATAGTATTTTGGCTTGAACATATAAGACTCAGAGGGCACTGGTGTGTGTGAACATGTTCTGATGTTTATATGAACCAGTTGTGCCTAAAGTTACAGATCCTGTAACACACAAAGGTTAACTCAAGTAAACTGTAAATAAACTGGCAGAAGGCAACAGAAATCCACTGCTGCATATTTCCCAAGAAAAATCATAACTCTTCAGACTTTCACAAAGACTATGATCGCCAATGCCTGTAGGCATTCACACACACATATATATACTAGTTTTTAGTTTCCTGGTTTTCTTTTTGAACTTTAGATTTCTGGATTTTACTGCGGCCCATTATGCCTTCCTCTAATTTAAACTTTTAGTATAGCGTTCATAGCCTCTCTCCCTTAATAGCTCCCTGTCAACCAGCGTTCTTGTTTCTAACGGTTATTTACTTAGCTATATAATGTTATAACTCGTACACAACCTTAGCACTTAATGCACGTCTTGCTTTGGTATGTTGGTTCCCTGACGATGAATTTATGTGCAATTCCAGCACCTCTTACTTCTTTGGAGTAGAGTGCACATAAAGTTTGAAACATATGCAGGAATTAAAGGAACTTGTTGATTATATGCATTTTGCTCCATTTATAATTATTCTTCATATCTACTAAAAATACATCACTTTAATTTGGTATTTCTACCTATTAACCGGGTATGATATCCCAGTTTTCGTGTAATTTTTGCTACCCTGGTAACTATTAACATATTTTCATTATCAAAGTTTTTTCAACTGAGATAATATTAATATATACATAAATTAAATATATATATATATATACACAATAACAGTTTGACTTAGCTACACAATTTAAAATAAGACATGTCAAGCTAAATAAAATCGCTGTCATCCATACATACACACTTGTCCATTATAGTTGCTGGTACCATATAAAATACTCATGCCAGTGCTGTGTAAATGCGCCAGTGACACGTGTAAAGCACCCAGCATTAGTAAGAGCATCCAACCATAGAAACCATGCCACAACATCAATTGGAATCTGGACAGCTCCTATCAAACCATTCAACTCATGCCAGCATGGAAAACAGACATTAAACGATGATGATAATAGGTGACAGTGACTTTGATGTTTCAGCCTGCTAATCTTTGTCAGATTATCTAACAGGTTGAACCTTTGGAGTCACTCACCCCTCTTGTAAAAGTATAATAACTAAATACTTGACAAAAAGTAATAAATAATTTTGTTGAGTTTGGGGAGAGTCACACTACCTTAATATCTAACACAATCACCAGTTCAATTTCCACTCTCTTTTACTTGTTTCAGTCATTTGACTGTGGCCATGCTGGAGCACCGCCTTTAGTCGAGCAAATCAACCCCAGGACTTATTCTATGTAAGCCTAGTACTTATTCTATCGGGCTCTTTTGCCGAAACGCTAAGTTACAGGGACATAAACACACCATCATCGGTTGTCAAGCGATGTTGGGGCAGACACATACATATATATTCCGTCTACCAAATCCACTCACAAGGCTTTGGTCGGCCCGAGGCTATAGTAGAAGACACTTGCCCAAGGTGCCACGCAGTGGGACTGAACCTGGAACCATGTGGTTCGTAAGCAAGCTACTTACCACACAGCCACTCCTACGCTATAGACTCATTTATTTTATTTTATTTTTTATTTGTGTTTTCCAAAAATTTTCGTTGTTTTTGCAAGACAAAAACAAAAAAGATTGGAAATTGAACCGGTGAATGTATTAGATATTAAAGCAGTATGACTCTCCAGACAACAAAATTTGTTTCAACACATAAATTCACAGAAAGAATCTTGAAAAACAGATACAAAAACATAATTCTTCAGTTTAATATTAAATTACTGACATAAAAACAAACATTTACATATGTGTGTATTATCAACATCATTTTTTATATCTCTGCTCTTATCTATTGGAAAAACACAACTTTACATATGTAAATTGAATTTCTTTATAATCAGTCTTAATTTAAAAAATCAATAAATACTAGAGTTGCTATCAGTTTGTGTCAGTCACCTTAGAGACATCAAGTGTTCTCAAACCCCATACTACTGATTTCTTCTGCAAAAGAGAGGTAACTGCAATCTGTCAGAGAAATGAGTCCTGCAAGGTAGAGTGTCACTGGCCATTCTCCCCGGCAACGCCATTGCAATCATTACTGTGGGGCACAAATAAACAATCCATTTGTTCTGGGGTATGTGACCCATCACCCACTTCCCCTTCTGCTGCTTAACTACCCCCCTCTCTTTTTTTTCTTTCTTATCTCTCTTCTTTCATGTTTAACTTACGAGTTAAGTTAAATTAAGCTAATATCAACATTTTTTCAAAGGTCTTTCACCTTTAGGTAGATTTTGCCAAACATTTTCCTATCTATCTCTATATTTATCTTTAAACTGAAGAAAAAAGTGTTAAGGAGATGAGAAGAAATGATATAATTTATTTTTACCACAACATTCAGAATGATTTATACTTCAAAGATAAGAAGAGAGCATATTAACATGTTTCTTTGGTTGACTTTTGCTTACTTTAACAACCTGTTAATGAAGTATTAATGAAATACTAGAAACAAGCCATTTTTGTTTTTTGTTTTTTTTTTCTTTTAATAATTATTATGTTCACTGATCACTTAGTTCTGAAAATAATGTTCTGTTAGGTGCAAGCATGGCTTGTGGCAAGCTTGCTTCCCATCTACATGGTTTTGAGTTCAGTTCCACTGTGTGCCACTTTGGACAAGTGTCTTCTACTATGATCCTGGACCATCCAAAGTTTTGCGAGTGGATTTGGTTGGCAGAAATGAGAAGAAAGCATCATATGTGTGTATGTGACTGTTTATCCCGCACCACCACTTGACAACCAGTGTTGGTTTGTTTGTGTCCCTGTAACTTAGCAGTTCAGCAAAAGAGACTGATAGAATAAATACTAAACTTTAAAATAAGTACCGAGGTCAATTTCTTTAGCTAAAAACCCTTCAAGATGGTACCCCAGTAGAGCCACAGTCCAATGACAGAAACCTTTCCCAATTGCTTCTTACTTAGGCATGTAAACTGTGATCTTTTGATCACAGCTTTCCTGTCTGCCACTCTCCCAGCTGAAGAGGATTGGCCTGCAAGAAACCTGTGCCAGTGCCACTTAAAAAGCACCCAACACACTGTAAAGTGGTTGGCATTAGCAAGGGCATCCAGCCATAGAAACCAACCTAAATCAGACAAACCTGGTGCAGCTTGTCAGCTCTGGTCAAACTATCATGGAAAAATAGACATTAAAGGATGATGATATGTGTGTACCCTGGTCTTGATATGTGATGGTTGTAAACGAACATCATTGTCATGCAAGCAATTTTGTTCATTTACAGTCCTTTGTGTAAAAACTTGTCTGGCCATTAGGAAATGTTACCTTTCCTAGAAACAGGTGAGAGTTGGCAACAGGAAGGGCATATTCTGGCTGAACAAATTTCATCTGAACCCATGCAAGCATGGGAAAACTGACATTAAATGATGATGATACTGAGTGATTATAATGCTAGAAAAGGACTAGAAGAGTTATCACCATTAAAACTGCCAAAAGTCCATATGGACAACATAGAGACCAAATAATAGAACAAAATTGATATGTATTAACATTTCATAGATTGATCTTTTTGATACCAACCTGCCAGAAACTGCCTTCAGCTCTATAATACAAATTTCCTGTTTTAAAGAGATCTAAATTAAAAACCTATCAAAATTTCATGTTAATTTATGTTTTAAACACCAGTTTAAAAATTCAGTGTTATTTTACTAAATTGTTCATTATTTTCAAAATTAAATAGTAATAAAGGAAATATATTTCGACAGAGATATGGTAACAAAAGGGTTAAAATAACTTTAGTGTGAGTATAAATGAATGGGTCAACATCCAGATTTAGCAAAGGAACATCATCATCATAATTATTTTTGATATTTCACATGACAAACTAATCAATGACTAGACAAGTTTTTATGACAAACATAAACAATAACACTTCCATCTAAATGGTGACATTGTTTTATACTAAAGTGCATAAACAATGAATACAAGAATACAAATGGAAAGACAAACGCATGTATGTATGTATATATATATATATATATATATAAACGTGAGAGAGTTAAGGGTTGGGGGTTCAACCCACTAAGGGATAGTATCTATCCAGTATACTGCTGGGAGGGTACCCAATTATTGCTACGCTAGTGCTATACTAGGTGCAATCAATGGGAGCGGGTAAAAGTGGAGGTTTTACCCAAAATTTGTGAAACAATTAGAAAATGGAGGATAATATGCTGAACCCAACTACTTGCAGACGGTGTATCCCGTTGAATTCATTAATTTAATTCATAGCAAAAGTGACAAAAAAAGGGGAGAAAAGAAAAAGAAAGAAAGAACCAAAGCACAGGTGTCTATGGCAGACTATGGTTTACATATAGAAGTACAAAGTACATAAGGAATTAGAGGATGAACAGAAGTTTTGCTATGAATTAAATTAATGAATTCAACGGGATACACCGTCTGCAAGTAGTTGGGTTCAGCATATTATCCTCCATTTTCTAATTGTTACACATATATATATATATATTGTTCTTCAACAAGAATAGTATTGACAGTTACTTCAAAGTTTCAACCAGCTAAGCCATCATCGAATTGTAATTACAGTCCAATGATGGCTTAGCTGGCCAAAACTTCAAAGTCACAGTCAATACTATTCTTGTTAAAAAATAATAAATTTGTACTCTACAAAAAATATTGAGTAATCCTTCAATTTAATGTAAAATTGTTTTTATTATAACATAAAAACAAAAATTACATATATACACAAGGTGGTGCCCCAGCTTGGCCACAGTATAATGACTGAAACAAGTAAAAGATATATATATATGTATAGTGAAAATTTCAGAGCTAGAATTCAATAGGTTGGTGGGGTTCTTAGATTTAAAAAGGATTAAGTTCTTTTCACTATACAAAGTATATAGTTCCTTGACCCATTATGTATGGCACAGACCATTCTGATACTCCACTTAATACTGTATGGGATATTGTTGGCCTTCAGGTCCGAGATATGGCTAACTTAGTGGTTTTCTTCTTGTCTATGATGAAGAGAATAAGAAACTCATCTTCCCATCAGAATTACTACAAAATAGACTAAATTATTTACATTAGACGGATATGTGTCCTCATCTTGTTTGTTGTTACCACAATGTCTTGGCTGATTTACTCTCCAGCCTTCATCAGGTGTCCTGGTGGAATTTTGAACCCAACCCTGAAGGCTGGAGAGTAAATCAGCCGAAACGTTGTGGTAACAACAAACAAGATGAGGACACATATCCATCCAATGCAATTCCTCATCTCTAAAATACAGAACAACAAAATAGACTGTATTACAATTTATGTTTTCCTTAATGTTGGTAATGAAATCATCATCATCATTTAACGTTCATTTTTACATGGTAGCATGGGTCGAATGGAATTTGTTGGGGTGGATTTTCTGTAGCCAGATGCCCATCCTGTTGCCAAACTTCACCTGTTTCCAAGTAAAGTAATATCTCCCCATGACTAGACATTTCTCAGAAGATGGAAATGGACAGCACTTGCAGGATGGTGACACTGGCTTACAACTATCATATAACCTCAAGGCAAGGAGACAGCAACATACATACACACACATATGTATACAAGCTTCACTCAGTTTCCACCTATCAAATATGTTCACAAGACTTTGGTCAGCCTGGGACTCTAGTAGAAGACACCTGCCTAAGGTGATACACAGTGGGACTGAACCTGAAACCATGTAGTTGAAAAGCAAACATCTTACCACAAAGCCACACCTGCACCTAATAATATAAATAACTAATAATACAAAAAATATATTATAAAATAATATAAACATATAGTTTCAAGATTTATTTGAAAATGTTTCTTCATGATATGTCAATCAAACAGCATGAACTATGGGAATAGCTTTGCAAAAGATTTACTGATGCTTGCTAAAACTGATCAGTTTAATGCAATATCTATAATGTCGGTATCAATCCTATCAAACCTTAGTAAGTATCAGTTAATTCTGGATCAGATGAGTTACTAAAAAACAACTCTAGTGTCTGTTCATCAAATTGCTCTGGTTGGTTCAAGTATGCCATCCATCTGTAAAAAAATAAAGGAAGAAAAGTTAATAACCTTAAACTTAATTACCAACGATTATTAATTGAGCTTAGGTAGTGAACTGGCAGAATCATTAGCATGCCAGGCAAAATCTTTAGAAGCATTTCATCCATTTTTACACTCTGAGTTCAAATTCTACCAAGGTCAACTTTACCTTTCGTTCTTTTAAAATCGATAAGTACCAGTCAAGTATTGGGATCAACTTACTCCTCCCCCGAAATTACTGACCTTGTGCCAAAATTTGAAACATTTATTAAGCAAGCTTATCCTGGCTCTTTACGTCAAACATCACAGAAGTCAACTTTGTCATTCATAAAAGCAAAATGGCAGTAAAGATGATAGACAAAATATTGTATGGTATTTGGTTATGTCCTGAAATCAGATCTCATTCATGTCCCCTTTACCTTTTATTCTTCTGGGATCAATAAAATAAGTACTAGGGGTTAATGTAATGAACTCTACCCTTAGAAAGTGGAGCTTCAGCATGGCCACAGTCCATCATCATCATCTTTATCATCATTTTCTTCTTCATCATTTAACGTCTGTTTTCCATGCTGGCATGGGTTGGATGGTTTAACCAGAGCTGGCAAGCCAGAAGACTGCACCAGACTTTACTGTCAGTTTTGGCATATTTTTAATGCCTTTCCTAACACCAACCACTTCACAGATTGGATTGGGTGCTATTCATGTGGCACCAGCAAGGGGTGTATTGCTATGGTTTTATGACTGGATGCCCTTCCTAACACCAACCACTTTACAGATTGTATAGGGTGCTTTTCACATGGCACCAACAAGGTCTGTTTTGGCAAGTAACAAAAGAACAGCCCTGTTTTCCGTCGTTCGAAACTTCAAAAGAGTTTGAAACGTGACCGTCAGATAAAGGAGATTCTATCATTCCCGTACAAAAACATAATATTTATTTACTTCTAAATTTTCTGACTATTATTAACCCTTTAACATTTAAATTACTTTAACTTCAGATTACTCAAATGTAATGATTATTAATTTACATTGTTTTGAATTATCAAAACATGCATTATCTCGTAGCTTTGAGTTTGTTATAATGGGATTGTTTATTTTTATAACAACATTGTAGTGTAGGTGCAAGAATCCAGATCCGGCCAGTTTGAACATAAAACAGGTAGAATATTTGGACTAGATATGGCTGGTTTAAAGAGTTAATGCTTTACTTTTTCAAATGTTGAGAAACTGTGAAAAGACTCTCTCTTGGCCAAGGTTTTAATTGGAATATTTCTTTATCAGGAGATTTACCAACTGGCCAAATTATCAAAATATAAGTTCACCAGTCAAACAGACTACAGTTTATATATATATTTACTGGTACTGAACAGTCAGAATACATAACTCTCGCTAATCCAGTAGACATATCTGTGATTTAGTATTATAGGCAGGTGCTACTCATTATTGTAAGCAGTGTAAGCACTATATACCTGAGGAGTGTTTTGTGAATTTGCAAAGATGGTTTCACTATTGTAATAGCAGGTAGTAGAGGAACAACATCAATTGTATTATAACCTCAAGCACTCAGAATCACTGGTCTAATGGTTCTTTAATTACGGGATCAGTAGAAGAATTTTGGTGCTATATAAGAAAATGGTATTTCTGTAAAAATGATTATCATCATCCAATTTGGAGGATTATAATGGTAAACCTTATCAAAAATTATCAGAATCACAATACTCACCTGCCAATGTCAAGCTGTGGTATGTTGTCAACTGAAAGACAGTCGTCTAACTTTTCTTTTAGTCCATCCAAGACATCTAGATCTTTAACAGAAAAAAAATTCTCACCTGTAGATAATCAAATCAAAACCCCAAATGAATTTATTATTATTATTATCATTATTTTAATTATTATCATTATTATAATTATTATCATTATTATAATTATTATCATTATTATGATGAGGAGGAGGACAACAATGATGACGACGACTATGATGATGATTGTTGCTGCCACTGTTTAATATCCATATTTTAATGTCATTGTGTAATGTCCACATTTCCATGCAATTTGTTGAGGGAGATTTTTCAATGGCTGGATGCCATTCATGTCACCAACCCTTACCACCTTCCAACCAGAGTAATATTACCCAATGGCCAGACATTTATTTTTCATACTAAAAACAAACATCACTTGTATGACGGTAGCACACATTTACAAATCATCACACAATGCCAAGACAAACACACATTATCATCATCATCATCATCATTTAACATCCATTGTCATGTTGGCATGGGTTGGACAGTCTGACCAGAGCTAGCAAGCTGGGGAGCTGCACCAGACTCCAGGCTGAGATGGCATGATTTCTACAGGTGGATGCCCTTCCTAATGCTGACCACTTTACAGAGTGTGATGGCTACTTTTACGTGGCACTTGACAAGTGCTTTTACGTGATGTCACATTGGTGCTTTCGTGTGTCACAGCACAGGCACTTTTACATGTCACTTCATGGCCGCTTTTACATGTTGTTGTATGGGAGCTTTTACATGGCACCGCATGGGCAGTTTTACAACACCGCCATGAGTGCTTTACACCACGTCAAGGTGTTGCAGGATACAGGTTTCCTTGAGTATACATATATATATATATATATATATATACATACTCTTTTACTTGTTTCAGTCATTTGACTGTGGCCACGCTGGAGCACTGCCTTTAGCCAAACAAATCAACCCCAGGACTTATTCTTTGTAAGCCTAGTAGTTATTCTGTCAGTCTCTTTTGCCGAACTGCTAAGTTTCGGGGATATAAACACACCAGCATCGGTTGTCGAGCGATGTTGGGGGGACAAACACAGACACACAAACATATGCACACACATACATGTATACGATGGGCTTCTTTCAGTTTCTGTCTACAAAATCCACTCACAAGGCTTTGGTCGGCTTGAGG
>NC_068982.1:41391971-41398593 GCF_001194135.2 Octopus bimaculoides | reverse complement strand
ATATATATATATATATATATATATATATATATAGGGTGGCATTAAAGTCACGACACTGTTACTTATAATAAAAAACCAAAGCTGAATCAGAAAAAAAGCAAAACAATACACACAACACAGAAACAGGTTCACAACTAGCTTATAATTCATCAAAGTTGGTTTACAATTGTAGCTTATCAGAAGTTAATCTGACCAATGAGAGAAGTTTACAAGACGACGTGCTCCGGGGTTGGGCATAAACAGAAGATTGCTTCAGATAATGCTGAAAGAATTAAACTACAAGCCTTACATACCATGACTCAATCATGGATCAATTGAAGATGATGGATATCGTCGTTTACAGTTCTGCGAAATCTTCATTAATCGTTTGAAGTTACACCTACTCTACTCAATAAGATAGCGTGGTCTGACAAAGCACAATTCAAGTTATCTGGAAGTGTAAACAGACACAATTGCACTTACTGGGCTTCAGAGAATCCTCATCTAATCATCCAAAGTCAATTGAACCATCTAACCATCTTTGTCTTAATTGTTATTGTAAGTAACTGTATAGTGACTTTATTGCCACCCTGTATATACAGGGTGCAGTGAATAAACTGTCGTCTAAATTACACAAAAATGAAAATAACACTGACATCTCATTTTAACATATATATTTACCAAAATTACATAAAATTATCTTGAAATACTAACGAGTAAATTTATTCAATAAAATCGACATTGGCTTCATCCACAACCTCCACATGACTTCAGAATCTCCTACAGCTCTTCTGAACAGTCGCCTTGTTTAAGTTGGTGAATGCTGCCATAATCCTTGCCTTCAGTTCATCTTTGGTGTTGCAAGTTTTGTTGGCCTCAGCTGTGCCCCACACATAATAATCAACGGGGTTGCAGTCTGGGGAGTTAGGTAGCCAGATGTTAGGGGTGATGTGATCGCAGAAATTGTTTGACAGCCATGACTGGGTTCTCCTGCTTGCGTGTTACAGTGCAGTCCTGTTGCCAGACATAGGGTCTTCCAGCAGCTCCACCCTTTTGACCCAGGGCAGCACTACCTCCTCCAGGCACTTGATGTAAGCTTCCGTGTTGAATCTGAGGCCATGTGGGAAGATGAATGGAGGCATAATGTCGCCATTACTAGTGATCACTCTTAACACCATGATGTTGACTGGATGTTTGATTTTTATCACTCTTAGTACATGTCCTCAGATTGACACCCAAACTCTCTGAAATGCTCGTATTGAGCTTCTGGCATGAATTCCAAGAAATACAGCATGTTGTTTCCAAATTTCTGGCAGAGTGAATTGTGTCATGGTGCTGTTTTTCTCACAGACGGTACCCAACTGACCCTACTTTACTGTATAGTTGACAAAATCAAAAACAAACAAAGCACAGGCACATAATTAAAAGTATAAAATGCAAGACAATTTACCCATCACACCCTGTATATATATATATATATATATATATATATATATATATATATATATATATATATATATATATATATATATATAATCAATAAACAACTAACTGAATTCAGTTTGCTGGTTGAAAGACCCTGAAAAAAGTGGCACAGAAAATTATGCCCAGTTGCATATGCAATTGTACATACTTTGTGCAAACATGTATACGTTGTCATAACCATAAAAACATGCTGTATGACATTGTAAAATAAAAGGAAATAAATTTTAAGGATATTCCCTATCATTATAATTATTGCTAATATACGCTCCATATGATATTACCATCAAATGAAGCAAACATGGAATTACCCATCGGAGGAATTTACAGCATGAGTGACAATTCCTAGTAGTCATAGATGTTAAATACTAATTAATGTGATTAGGTGTAACCTGGAATACAACTGAGAGCTACCATGGTATCTGCCTGGATAATATATGCATCCAAACTCACACTATATATATATATATATATATATGGATGGATCAAAACAGTTTGATTCAAATTCTAAAAGAGCTATAAAGAAGAAAGGGTGTGCCAGTATCATTAAGAAGGTAAAATAAAAAATTTGAAATACTTTGGCATAGATGATTACCTTTTGAATTTGAATAGCTTTCAGGAATTTCCAATATACTTTGGTCAGAACACTTATGTAAGATAGGAGACAGCTTATCAGGGGAGATAAATGGTTCCTCAGAAACTGGCATTGTTGAATTGAAGAGGTATTCCTGACCATGCATATATTCAAGAAAGGATAAATTTTCATTTGATTCACTGCTTTCGTCAGTTTTTAGAGTAGTTGATAAACTGGAAAGGTCTGCAAGAGAAAAGAAAAAAATATGTTGTGGCTGTGTGGTAAGAAGTTTTCTTTCCAACCACATGGTTCTAGGTTCAGTCCTACCGTGTGGCATCTTGGACAAGTGTCTTCTACTATAGCCCTGGTCCGACTAATGCCTTGTGAGTAGATTTGGTCGACGGAAACTGAAAGAAGCCTATTGTATGTGTGTGTATGGGGGGGTGTCTTTGTGTTTGTATTTGTCCTCCACCACCACAAGACAACTGGTGTTGGTTTGTTTGCATCCCAATGACATAGCAGTTTAGCATAAGTGACAGATAGAATAAGTTCTAGGTTTAAAAGAAAAATAAGTACTGGAGTTCATTCACTCGAATAAAACCCTTCAAGGACAATGTCCTAGCATGGTCACAGTCCAATGACTGAACTAAGTAAAAAGTAAAAGATAAATTATAAGTATGAGAACATTGGAATTTAATATGCAGTTACTGATTTGTTAGGCAGGCAAAGGGAATAAAGCTTGTGGTACAAGAAAGAATATATTCTTTTCTACTCTAGGAACAAGGCCCAAAATTTTGGAGGAAGGGGCAGTCAATTAGATCAACCCCTACACAACTGGTACTTAATTTATCGACCCCGAAAGGATGAAAGGCAAAGTTGACCTCAGTGAGATTTGAACTCAGAATGTAAAGACAGACGAAATACCATTAAGCATTTCGCCCGGTATGCTAACGTTTCTGCCAGCTCGCCGCCTTATCGTTTTGGAATATTCTTTTCTACTCTAGGCACAAGGCCTGAAATTTTTGGGGAGGGGGCTAGTCGATTAGATCTACCCCAGTATGCAACTGGTACTTAATTTATCGACTCCGAAAAGATGAAAGGCAAAGTCGACCTTGGTGGAACATAAAGACAGACGAAATACCGCAAAGCATTTCGCCCAGTGTGCTAATGTTTCTGGCAGTTCGCTGCCTTGGGAAAGAGTAAATTGTGACACTCTTGCATTTCTCAAGGTATGTGATAGCCTTGCAACCCAATTCATAACAGAGATCCCAAATGTTTAGCAACTGGGAAATTCAATAAAGTTTAACAGACTTTGACTACATCATCATCATCACCACCACCAGTTAATCAATACTATCATCACCATCATTATCATTTAACATCTGTTTCCCATGTTGACATGCACTGGATAGTTTGACAGGAGCTGTCCTGTCGTAGAGCTGCACCGGACTCCAGTTGTCTGTTTTGACATGGTTTCTATGACATAGTTTTGACATGGTTTCTAAGAATCTATTATATTAACTCCCAGTACCTGATTAGTACTTTATTTTATCAACTCTGAAAGAATGAAAGGCAAAGTTAAACATGGCTGGTTATGAACTCAGAAAGTAAAGAGCCAGAAAAATTACTACTAAGCACAAAGCATTTTTTCTGATACATCAACAATTCCACCAATCCACTGCTCTGTAATCAATCAATAAAAATAACTGGTTTATAGACTTGGCCCCATTGTTCTGTAATGTTCATCATCTTTGTTACATAACAGAAGAGAATGAGTGAAAGAAAGAAAGACAAAAGAGAAACTAAGAAGAATCTCTTCGATTTATTTCTCTACAATATGTAACAGAAATGTTGAAAAAATGAAACTGGAGAGGTTTTAACCTTTTTAATTCCAACTCATCTGAGACCTACCACACCAAAGCTTGTTATAATATGAATTATATCTTGAGATTTCAATTTGTCAATACTAAAATAATATACTATTATAAAGAATTACAGATAGTTTACAAAACTCTTCCCAAATTTCATTATATTAAAAATTAATCAAAACAGTCTATTCATCAGAAATATAGTCACAAAAGAATTGAAATATAATTGCTAACTATTGTACAATGTTACATATTTTTTGAAAAAATGCTGTTTTTAACTTGTATCATTCACTATATTGGAATTGGAGGCAAAAACCAGTATCATGCATCCTTTTTCAGAGGGTGATCCACAAAATTAATGATGAAAACTTCATGGCCCATCAAATATAAATTTATATTAAACTGTATTAAACAGGCACAGGTGTGGCTGTGTGACAGGGAGTTTGCTTTCCAATTACAATCACATGGTTTCAGAATCAGTTCCACTGTGTGGTACCTTGGATGAATGTCTTCAACTATAGCCCTGGGCTGACAAGAACCTTGTGAGTAGATTTGACAGAAAGAAACTGAAAGAAGTCTGTTGTGTGTGTGTGTGCGTGCGTGCGTGCGCGTGTGCATGTGCGTGTGTATGCATGCATGCATGTGTTATTGTCATCTTTCCTTGATATTGTGCGATAGTTGTAAACAAGTGTCACTGTCATGCAAGTGGTGTCTTTCATTTCCAGTTTTCTGAGACATGTCTTGTCATGGGAAAATATCACCTTACTTGAAAATAAGTGAGGGTTGGCAACAGGAAGAGCATCCAACCATAGAAAATGCAACCAAACAAATTCCATCCAACCCATATGAACAGGGAAAAGTGAATGTTAAACAATGATGACAATAATGCATTATGCAAGACATAAAACTCACCTTTGACCACCAAAAACTTTGGTATGGATCCCTTGTGGTCCATCTGGAGCACACTGTGTATCATTAGTATAAAAGACAAACTTAACCTCTACTAGGGTTTAAATGTAAAACAGAAAGGGATGTAAAGAAATACCACTAGGTATTCAATTTCACAGTACTGTTTCTGCTATTCCATCACCTTACCAATTAAAAAATCATTTTTATCTTTAGAACAAAGCCACAAATTTTAGGTGAAGGATTTAGTCATGTCATCAGTACTGCAGTGCTATTTATTTTAATATTTTTGGAAGGTAAAGTGATTTCAGGAGGATTTGTAAAGGGAATCAGAAGATCACCTCCTCCAATGCTCCCTCCCCTCTCAAAAGATTTTTGCCTCGCAGGTTTCTTGGTGACCTTGTCAGTGCAGGTGCCCAGCATCCAGTCCACTCTGCTGGGTGGTTGGTGTTAGGAAGGGCATCCAGCTGTAAAAAGTCTGCCAAAACAGTTACAAAAGTTTGGTGCAGCTCCTGTCAAACCATCCCATCCATGCCAGCATGGAAGGCAGACATTAAACGATGATGATGATGATGAATTGTAGTCGTGGTCATTGTCAGTACCATGTAAATGCCACCCATGAATTGGAGTCATAGTTGCTACTAGTGCCACGTAAATGGCACCTGTGCATCATAGTCGTGGCCATTGGCAGTGTCATGTAAATGGTACCTGTGTCGGTGGAACGTAAAAGCATACATTACATTCCTAGAGTGGCTGGCATTAGGAAGGGTATCCAGCTGTAGAAACCATACCAAATCAGACTGGAACCTGGTGTAGCTATATATGTATATATCTATGTGTGTGTGTGTGTGTTTTTGTGTCTGTGTTTGTTTGTCCATCACCACTTGACAACTGGTGTTGGTGTGTTTACATCCCTATAACTTAGTGGTTCTGCAAAAGAGACCAATAGAATAAGTACTAGGCTTAGGAAATAAATCCTGGGGTCAATTTGTTTGACTAAAATCCTTCAAGTAAAAGAATAAAAGAAAAGAATTATTCCTAGTTTTACACCAAAGCAGTTTTGATTTCTCATACAATATTTGATGGCATAAAAGACGAATGGGCAAATGAAATGCACTTCAATTTCTGCAGCACATATTTAGTACATTAAAGCATGTGATATTCAAAGCATGTGATATTCAAAGCATGTGATATTCAAAGCATGTGATATTCAAAGCATTAGCACGCTGGGAAAACTGCTTAGTAGCATGTCATATATCTTTACTTTCTGGGTTCAAATTCTACCAAGATTGACTTTGCCTTTTATCTTTTTGGGATCAATAAAATAAGTACCAGTTGAGCACTGGGGTTCGATGTAATCAACTTACCCCTCCCCAGAAATTACTGGCCTTGAGCTAAAATTTGAAATCAATATTTAAAGCAATCTAGCAGCATACTGCAAAACATTACAGTACAAGTAATAATTATAATGTTTATCTCTTTTATTCTCTTTTTTACTTGTTTCAGTCATTTGACTGTGGCCATGCTTGGGAACCGCCTTTAGTCAAGCAAATCGACCCCAGGACTTATTCTTTGTAAGCTTAGTACTTATTCTATTGGTCTCTTTTTGCTGAACCACTAAGTTACGGGGATGTAAACACACCAGCATCGGTTGTCAAGCGAAGTTGGGGGGGACAAACACAGACACACAAACATATACACACACACACACACACATATATACGATGGGCTTCTTTCAGTTTCTGTCTACCAAATCCACTCACAAGGCTTTGGTCGGCCCGAGGCTATAGTAGAAGACACTTGCCCAAGGTGC
>NC_068982.1:41386764-41391961 GCF_001194135.2 Octopus bimaculoides | reverse complement strand
CACTAAGTTACGGGGATGTAAACACACCAGCATCGGTTGTCAAGCGAAGTTGGGGGGGACAAACACAGACACACAAACATATACACACACACACACACACATATATACGATGGGCTTCTTTCAGTTTCTGTCTACCAAATCCACTCACAAGGCTTTGGTCGGCCCGAGGCTATAGTAGAAGACACTTGCCCAAGGTGCCATGAAGTGGGACTGAACCCGGAACCATGTGGTTGGTAAGCAAGCTACTTACCACACAGCCACTCCTGCACCTATATGTAAATATTATTATTATAATGAAGTAAAGATAGGGAGAAGAGACTGTCTGGATTAAAATTAGTCTATAGTAGTGAGTGTCAGAGAAAAAAATTATCTTATCAAAGGCCTAAATTTGCATAATGGACCCAGTGTGATTTTGTTTGAGATACACACACACATAAATATATTGAGACCATCTGGGTTATATTTTAGTTAAATCACAAAAGAATTATGAATTGATCCGAAGATGTTGCATGAAAATATTGCTAATTGCTTACCTTGAAATGAATCCATTGAAGAAGTTTGCTGAGTTTTATACTGTTCCTCGAGTGGCCAATATTCAGGAGGATTAGACTGAATTTGGTCATTTAATAAGGCAGGACTGTAGCAGTTTGCATTGAGAGTTGCAGCAGAACTTAGCATATATTTAGTGCTATACTGAAGACCTTGAGACGTCTCAGCTGTGGAATATGACACTACACTTCTTAGGTTTGTCCAAGGAGAAATATAACTGCTTGCTAAAATTATGTAGAGAGAAAAGGAGTCAAATTAATAAAATATTGGCTATCGTCATCATTATCATCACTTTAACATCCAGTTTTTTATGCTTGCATGGGTTAGGTGGAGTTTACTGAGGTTGATTTTTATGGACTGATGCCTTTCCTGCCACAAACCACCTGTTGCCAAGCAAGGTAATAATTCTCCATTACCAGACAAGTTCCCACAGAATACCAGAAACAAGTGACACTGCTTATATAACTGTGACAATCATTTTACAATTATCATGCTATGTCAAGACAAAGAGACACAAATACACAAACAAACATACGTGTATGTATGTATGCATGCATGCATGTATGTATACGATAGCCTTCTTTCTGGCTGGCAAATTCATTCCATGACTGGAAAGTAAACTTATTGCCACACAGCCATGCCTGCATCACACAGCCACTACAACTAATAATAAACACAGAAAGTTTTCAATATATTTAAAAATTAGTAACATTAACTGTGGGAAGATGAACTAGCAATGGATCTTATTTCACAAATCTTGACCAAGCATGGATAAGATTTTATTTAAGAACTGTAAGCCACCAATTTACTTAACATTTCCCATTTATTTTGCACTGTACATGTATAAAAATTATATACACTTTACACGTATAAGAATTATGGCTTGCACCTCTTGGGTCATGGTATTTTGATGTATTTCTTGACAAAACACATGCTTCTATATATGCCAGTTTAGCTTCTGAGAAAATTATCTGGTGAGATCCAGCATCATATGCAAAGAAAGATTAGCTTTCTTTTCATCTGGTAACCATGCTTATAGAGCAACCTTCATGAACTATTGTTGGTTATGAGAGGATTAACTTATGATTAAAGCAAAGAGGCATGAGAATATAATGCAAAATCTGTGATTAATGTTTGGAACATTTTACTCAAGAAATTTATCATTGATATCTTCTTACCCAAGGAAAAAATCCTACCCAATACATAAGTTCCTACTTTATTTCATGGTATAATATATTACCTTCTGTTTTCTTCCAAACTGCTTTCTAAGCTTAAAGAAATCTCTAAGATTAAAGGATAGTTAGTTGTTTAAGAAGGAAATCACAACAAAAACAGGGAAATGTTCATAAATCAGGAAAGAAGAACAGGAGAAATCCTTTTTAAAAAAATATTAATTTCATTTAATTTAACATAGGAGTGAACAAGGCTGTGTGGTTAAGAAACTCGCTTTGCAACCTGATTTCGGGTTCAGCCCCACTGCACAGCACCTGGGTCAAGTGTTTTCTACTATAGCTCCTGAGTCAAAGAGTACCATGTGTTTGTGTTTGTCCTCCACCACTGCTTCACAACCGGTGGTGTTTTGTTTACATTTCCACAACTTAGCAATTCAAACAAAAGAAACTGAAAGAATAAGTTTCAGGCTTATAAACAAGTACTGGGGTCAGTTAGTTTGACTAAACCCTTTGAGGTGGTGCCCCAGCAACACTGCAGGTTCAATAACTGAAACAAGTAAAAAAATAAATTTAAAAAAAGATAGAAATATATAATGACTTAAATCTAACCAGTGTATTATTACTAATACTAATTAAATCTAACCAGTGTATTATTACTAATACTAAGAATAAACTGGTAAAGTTTTGATACATTTAAAGGTTAGCAACAGTAGTAGTACGGAGGTGAAATAACTGTAGATCTTAACTTACAGGTCATGGGTTCATGTCACACGCAGAACATAAACTCACTTATTGTATCACAGGGTGGAACATGTTGTTCTACATTCCAACCAATAATTCATCCAGCAGCAAATAGACAGACCTTATGGAAATATTGTTTGTCACGTTTTGGAATCTTATTCATAGACTGATTTGTAACTTCATCTGCTAAATGCTACTCACTCTAAAGTACCAAATTTACAAATGTTTTGCAGCTGTTGAAATAGTAATAGCAGCAACAGTATCAATAATGAACTCTGTGCAACAGATGCACCAGTTTGACTATTTAATGTCACTAATGATACAAAGCAAACATTCATCCATTCAAATTGTAATTTCTAGATGAAAAGGATATCAAAGTGATAAGGAGTTTATTACTCTTACCAGAAGTGGTGAGTTTCATAACTCCATTTGGTCATTAGTATCACTGCTTGAAGACTTTGGCTTCGTGTGATGTTTTTAGGTTAACCTTTTAGCATTCAGATTACTCTGTCAAATGTCATGTATATTTATACTCTTTCTTTTGAATTAATCATGCATCATCTCATAACTTCAAGATTTCAATGATGTGATTCTTTATTTTTAGAATGACATTGTCAGATAGGTGTGAGAGATTGGATTTGGCCAGTTTGAACACAAAACAGCTAGAATATTTGGGTCTGATACAGCCTGTTTAAACGCTAAAGGGTTGTCAGCTTAGCAGAGCTAGTCCTTCTCCAAGCTGTAGATCCAGTCATGGGCAAACTGCAGCCCTCAGGACTTTTGTGACTGGTAGGCCTAACGAAATTTTTTATTAATTTTTTTCAGTAGTGTGGTCCCCCTAATGATAAGCCATGTCTTATGTGGCCTGTTTCTTACAAGAAGGTTCCCCATGCCTGCTGTAATCTCAAGAACTAAACTTGCTACTCTTTTAGCTAATCACACATTCATCAATTTTACAGTGCTACATAGCTGATAACAACAGTGTCCCACCTTGCAGTATCTCTATATAGTTGGGTGGACTGAAACATTTGAGAGTTAAGTGTCTCTGCTAGCTATGGACACTGTGTTGTGCTAGTGATAGGATACAAACCACAAACCTCTCATCTGGTTGTCCAGTACTCTATCAATTTGGCCATCTTGAAGACTCCTCTCTCTTCATAAAGATGGTGGGGAGACTGTATAACTGACGTATATTTTATTGGATTGTATTGCTGACCTCAAATTTCCTCATTGGCAAAACCTAAACAGAAAGGAGAGAGGGAGTTGCAACTGGGGTACAGGTATCTAATCGACCCAGAATGGTTCGGAATTTGGCAGCTTATCCTTGAAACAACACTGACAACAGAAACAGTAACAGTTGTTTTCAGGAAATAAAATTAGCTTGTTTCAACACACACACACACACACACATGCATGCATGCACATTGTATGAGGGGGATACAGGTATGTATGTATGTATATATGTTTGTATGAATACATATGTGTCTGTTTGTGTATACCCTTGTCTTGACATTGCATGATAGTTGTAAATGGGTGTCACTGTCATACAAGCAGTGTCATTCATTTCCGATATTCTGTGAAAACATGTCTAACCACAGGGAAATATTATCTTGCTTGGAAACACATTAGGGTTGATGACAGAAAGAGCATCTGGCCACAGACATCATCATCGTCATCATCATTTAACAACCATTTTCCATGCTGGTATGGGTTGGATGGTTTGACTGGGGCTGGCTAAGCAGAAGACTGCACCAGGCTTCGCTGTTTGCTTTGGCAGGGTTTTTATGGCTGGATTCCATTCCTAACACCAATCAACTCAATAAATTCTATTTGACCCATGCAAGAATGGAACAATGAGCATTAAAAGATGACAATGATGATAACCTCTCCTACGTGGGTACCATGAAAAAATATACCCAGTACACTCTGTAAAGCAGTATGGATTAGGAAGAGCTTAGAAACCATACCAAACTAGAAAGCAAATGTACAATGACAATAATGATTACACACACACACATAGCCACACACACACACACACACACACACACACACATATGGAGTAGCTATGAATCTCCACTACAGCAACACACTTGTTTTAGTCCCTCTATCATACTCTAACATCTCATTACCGAGCACAAAGCCACCCCTATTCCTCGCTCAGTTGAAGGATCTTGTCATGCGAGTTACTTGCACCCAGTACTCTCTGTAAAGTCGTTGGTGTTAGGGAAGACATTCAGTCATAGAAACCATGCCAAAGCTGACAGTAGAGCTTAGCACAGTCCATTCATTGGATGGTAGGTTTTTTTGAGGTGGGGATTAAAGCAGTGATTTATTTCTGGTATCATTATATCATCGAAGATTTTGTGGCAGGAGAAAAGTTTCAGCGAGGGCTATCCTTTGTTTTGAGTCACAGAGTTGTCAATGATCTATCAGCTGTTAAGGTACAGCATTTGGTAAATTTTTTGAACTGGAAATGTACATTTCGTTTGACGTCAGCATAAAGTGAAAGAGAGAGAAAATGACAGGGACGTGTGTATATGTTGATGGTAGGGTGCGAGATAGAAAGTATGTGTGAGAGAGAGAGAGGTGTTGATGTGTGTGTGGGAGGGAGAGAGAGAGTGACAGCGTACATTTTTTTCATTTATTTCTCTTCGCATCTTTTTTGAGTGAGTGATTGAGAGAGAGAGAGAGAGAGAGAGAGAGAGAGAGAGAGAGAGAGAGAGAGAGAGAGAGAG
>NC_068982.1:41383172-41386442 GCF_001194135.2 Octopus bimaculoides | reverse complement strand
TCTCTCTCTCTCTCTCTCTTTGTCACTCACTCACTCAAAAAAGATGCAAGGAAAAATAAATTTTAAAAATGTATGCTGTCACTCTCTCTTTCTCCATCTCACACACACACACACACCTCTTTCTCTCTCAAACACAAACACATTCAAAATTGGTGAAAGTTATGGTTGAAAATCGATTTTTACCGCAATCCACGAGTGCCTCGAGAAAAATAAGCTGACAGACAAAAGCACAGCCATGGTTGTGACCATTGTCCTCCTAAAATTGGAGCGACATGCGTGCTAATTTGTGGATGTGCATAAATTCATTCGTGTACACACACACACACATCCTGCCTTTTATAGATATAAATAGATGATGATATATATAATCTTTAACCTCAACATCAATGTCCTAACATCTTTCCAGACTAGCATAGATTGAACAGATTTACCATATAGGTCTTTTCTCATCTCATTTGTGAGGACCAGTAGTCTTAGATCTAACTTCACTACTTCTTCCTCACCTCTTAAATCTTTCTCTGCCATAGGTATACTCCTCTATCAGTATAGAGACCTTTTCCCTCCAACATTCATTCTCCATTAACATCATGAAAGATCTCCTTCAGTCATGAATGACCATGGAATTGCACCTAGAAAGTCCCCCTCCCAGGCACAAGTCCGGGCAAGGTTGTTTATGGAAGACCAGCAGCCACTCATGCATACCAGCCTCCCCTCTCCATGCCACTGTTGTTATCCAAGGGAAAGGCAAAAGCAGATACATCTTGGCACCAGTGATGCTACAACTCATTTCTACAGCTGAGTGAACCGAAGTAACGTGAAATAAAGTGTCTTACTCAAGAACACAACACACAACCCAGTTCAGGAATCAAACTCACTACCTCATGATTATGAGCCTGACGCTCTAACCACTGAGCCAGCCGCCTTCAATTAACATCATATATCCATACATATCAGTACAATCCTCTCCTCAGTTTACATGAATCAACTTACCAGAAATATCTTGATTTGACCAACTGGATTCCCATGAACAAACATCAGAATACATTTGATCTTGGCACATTTGGACACTATTAGCAGAAACAAACTCAGTATTGAGCATCGGATTTTCTAAGTTGTTGGGTTCAGGATTAGAGTTAATTGATCCTTCAGCTGGCATAGTTAGGGTCATTGTGTTGTTGGAAAGGGGATAAATAATGGGTATTACTGCCATCTGAGGGATTTGTTGCTTTTGGTCACAGATTATTTTGGGTAGGATTGACTCTGTCAGTTTGTTGTCAACTTGGATATCATTAAATGTACCTTCAAAACGTTGGCGAATATTCGGTCGATACACCCATCCTGTAAAGATAAAATATCAATTACTTTTGACAAAGCAGCAGAGAAAGTTTATGCAGGCGAGTAGGGTTTGCATGACACTGTTAGTTATGATGATGAGGGTTCCAGTTGATCCAATTGGCGGAACAGCCTGTTCATGAAATTAACCTGCAAGTGGCCAAGCACTCCACAAACATGCATATCCTTGATGTAGTTCTCAGGGAGATTCAGCATGACACAGAATGTGACAAGGCCAGACCTTTGAATTACAGGTACAACTCATTTCTGCCAGCTGAGTAGACTGGAGCAGCAGGAAATAAAGTGTCTTGCTCAAGGACACAACGCACTGCCAGGAATCGAATTCATGACCTTACGATCATGAACCGATTATCCAAACCACTAAGCCACATGCCTTCACTGAGAGAGTGGGGTACTGTCATCTGAATTGAGCACAGCAAACTATATCTTCCAAATTATAGATGGCTTTCATTTGTTTTTGAAGAATTTTGCTTCCCAATCACAAGGTTCTGGGTTCAGTCCCACAGCATAGCACCTTGGGTAAGTTTTCTACTATCACCCCGAACCAACCAAAACCTTGTGAGTGAATTTGGTAGACAGAAACTGAAAGAAGCCTAGTGTGTATGTGTGTGTGCATGTGTGTGCGTGTGCGCGTGTGTGTGTGTGTGTTTGTGTTTGTTGCCACCACCACTTGACAATCGGTGTTGGTTTGCTTATGTCCTTATAATTCAGCAGTTCGACAAAACAGACTGATAGAATAAGTACCAAGCTTTAAAAAAATAAGTACTAGATTTGATTCCTTTGATTAAAACCTTCAACGTAGTGCTCCAGCATGGCCACAGTCAAATGACTGAAACAAGATATCTTCGAGTTTAATTAAAATTTTCAGCATTCTGCTTTAAAAAGTGTGTTTGTATATGTGTGTATATACGAACGCAGGCTGAGGAGTTAAATATGGCTAAGTGGTTAAACAGTTTACTTCACAATCATTAGTTTCCAGGTTCAATCTCACTGAGTGGCATTTTAGTAAGTGTACGATAACCTTGGGTTGATCAACACCATGTGTGTGAATTTGAATAAACAGAAACTGTAAAAATGCCGTTAGATGAATTGTACCTGTAATTCAAAGGTCCAGCCTTATCACATTTGTGTCACACTGATTCTAGCAATGAAGGTATATCAAGGTTATATGTATGTGAGTAATACTCAGCCATTTTGTATGCTAATTCAATGAGAAAATTGTTTAGTTGATTGAACATCAGGATGCTCATATTTTGAAAGCAATGTCAGAGTCTTCCATCTCCATCAGTATGTAAGAAAGCACAAGAGAGAGAGAGAGAGAGAGAGAGAGAGAGAGAGAGAGAGACGGACAGACAGTCAGTCAGACACATTTTAAAAAGAAGGAATAGAATCCTGCTTCTTGTGAGTATTTCATATACAATTCTAAAAAGAAAGAACAATAGCAACACGTTATGGCAGTCACAGAGCATACTAAGCATTGCACTAAAGTTCATGTATGTGCAAAGATCATTCAAATCAACACAGACCATGTATTTTAAACGGAAGAGTGGGTTATGTTCCACGTCAATCTAGACTGCATTTACAAATCACAATAGACAGATTAAATACATAATACCAGGTCTTCAACAGAGATAAATTCCTAATCCTTACTGGGCACACTGAGATTATGTAAGCAAGTAAAATTTCATCATCATCATCATCATCATCATCATCCTCATCACTGCCGTCGCCGCCACCACCACCAACACTACCATCGTTTAACATCTGCCTTCCATGCTAGCACACACACACACACACATATATATATATGTATGTATGTACGTATGTATGTATGTATGTATGTATATAATGAAGCTAACATGCTACACTAGATGTTTAACGTCAGTGTGCACATACAACAGAGTGTAAGTATCTTAA
>NC_068982.1:41381106-41382861 GCF_001194135.2 Octopus bimaculoides | reverse complement strand
ACACTAGATGTTTAACGTCAGTGTGCACATACAACAGAGTGTAAGTATCTTAAGAGAAAAATTAGGTATAAGAGGCATCAGATGTAATGTGCAAAACAAAAGACTATGCTGGTATGGTCATATTATGTGTATGGATGAAGACAGCTGTGTAGAAAAATGCTGATCTCTATTTGTGGGAGGAACCTGTGGAAGAATTAGATCCAGGAAGATGTGTGACAAGGTGGTGAAATGTGATCTTCGGACACTGAGTCTCACAGAGATGATAACAAGTGACCGAGACTTCTGGTGAATTGCTGTGTATGAGGAGAGATATCAAGCTAAGTGAAGTCATGGCCAGTGCTGGTGTCACATGAAAGATACACATACTGGTGACACGTAAAAGACACCCATTACACTCTGTGGAGTGGTTGGCGTTAGGAAAGGCATCCAGCTGTACAAACCAAGCCAAAACAGAGTAGAGCTTGGTGCAGCTCTACAGCTTACCATCTCCAGTCAAACTGTCTAACCCATGCTAGCAGTGGAAAATAGACATTAAATGATGATGATGTTGAAAAATGAACACGGGTATAACTTGGTACTCCTTTAACGTGCCTAACATTAGAATCGATACCTATGTTGTTTAATTGTCATATCCAATCATACATATATATAAATATAAAAATACACACACACACACACATACAGCTGAAGAATACTGCAAAATCAACAGTCTGATACCTGTTGTTGAAGAATCTATTACACCAGGCTGATCAATATATACAGATGTCTGGCTATCTTCCTCCTTTCACAGGATGCTAGATAAATATTATTTAAATCCTATGAAAGAAACTACTCAAACAGATAACATGAAAATATTAGACTACAGGAATAAGATATAGTAAGTTAACATCCAACTGAAACATAAAAAATATTAAAACCACTTCCAAGCTTTACACTACATTCCAGAAATACAAACCGATGAAAAGGCCTCTATGCATGAATTTTTATCAAATAACATCCTACCATCTTAAAAGGGAAAGGGGGACATGTTGGATAATAGAGTCCTTCAAAGCTTCTGGGAAAAATTTGGGTAGGTGGAGCAAGAGTACATTCAGGCTGTGGGAACAAGATGTCCTGTCAAAATTCAACGAAGCTGTTTGTTTTTGTTTAAATAATGATGGGAACCAGATAGTTATGGGCTTCTCTTTAGTTCTCAATCTGCATAATAATTTATCAGACCAACCCCACTCTTATACACCTTGGTCCTAGATATGCTCGTCATTTTTCAATTAACGTGTTTTCCATGCTGGCATGGGTTGGACGGTTTAACAGGAACTGACCAGCTGAAGGGCTGTACAGGCTTCATGTCTGTTTTGGAATGGTTTCTACTACTGGACGTCCTTCCTAACACCAATTACCATACAGAGTGTACTGGGTGCTTTTACGCAGCACCAGCATGGATGCTTTTTATGTGGCACCAGCACCTATGAGCCTGCAAGATTAGTAATGTTCAGCTGGAGAGGGTTGGAGGGACAAGCCTGTATGCAAGTCACATCTGGAATGCCTCTCATCATAGATCTACTCAATCATAAATAGCCTGGGGTTAAATATTAACATTTCTGAAATACAATTCTACATTATCCTACAACACATTGCTTCTCACACACACACACACACACACACACACACACACACAAGATGTTTCAATATCTCAAAGTATCACCACCACCATCATCGTCATTTTTATGCCAATTTTCCCATGCTTGCATC
The DNA here is from genome assembly GCF_001194135.2 of Octopus bimaculoides. NCBI lineage: Eukaryota > Metazoa > Mollusca > Cephalopoda > Octopoda > Octopodidae > Octopus > Octopus bimaculoides. Next base: position 41,381,112 of record NC_068982.1, on the reverse strand, counting down.
AATCAG
>NC_068982.1:41362856-41381096 GCF_001194135.2 Octopus bimaculoides | reverse complement strand
CCAATTTTCCCATGCTTGCATCAATCAGATAGAGTTTATGGAGACAGATTCTCTACACCTGTCTCTCCTTCCTGTCATTGACCCTCACCTGTTTCCCAAAGAATTAATATTTAACCCCCCCCCCCTGTAGCCAGACATGTTTCCACAGAATATTGCAAATGAACAACACTGCTTGTATGAAGCTGACATGACAATCATTTTCAACCATCACATGATGTCAAGACAAGGAAATACAAATGCTTACACATACACATATATAGATATGACAAGCTTCTTTCAGTTTCTGTCAACCAAATCCACTCACAAGGCTTTGGTTGGCCCAAGACAAGAGCAGGGGATACTTGCCCGAGGTGCCATGCAGTGGGACTGAACCCAGAACTATGTGATTAGGAAGTAAACTTCTTACCACACAACCATGATTGCACCAATCAGTTTCATAAAATTATTTACAACAGCAATGACAAACTAGCAGATGAAAGATCAATAATATGGTGAATGGAAAGCACTTTCTCTCATTTTAATAAACATCAAGAGGGAGACATACCTTCTTCTCTAAGCTTGAAAAGTTGTAATGAAGCCAATAATTTAAGCACACCCCTTTTGATATCACTGCCACCACCTGAGCCATCTCTGATTTTATTATGCAAAGTCTCTCATTTCAAAATATTCATATCAAATTACAATCTTCCATCATATTTTTAAATCAGACTCATTGGTTATGTTCCAGACAGTATCTTAATAGTGGTTTCAAATTTTGGCACAAGGCCAGTAATTTCAAGGAAAGGGTAAGTAGACTACATCCACCCCAGTGCTCAACTAGTACCTATTTTATTGACCTTGAAAGGATGAAAGGCAAAGTCAACCTCAGTGGAAGTTGAACTCAGAACATAAAGCCGGATGAAATACTGTTAAGCATTTTGTCTGGCGTGCTAATGATTCTGCTAGCTCCTCGCCTTAGTAATGATAATATTGGTTTCAAATTTTGGCACAAGGCCATAATCTCAGGGAAGGGGCTAAGTCGTTTTTATTAATCCCAGTGTCCAGCTGGTAATTATTTTATCAACCCTAAAAGGACGAAAGGCAAGGTTGATTGAACTCTGAATGTAAGGACAGACAAAATACCACTAAGCATATTGCATGGCATGCTAACAATTCTGCCAGCTCACCACCTTACAGTATCTTAATAATACCAAAAGTTAGTTATTTTAGTAAGTTCCTCTCAGTACATGATTACGTTTCAAAAATAACAACTCTTTACTGCAAAAATCAGTAGATGGAAGCTGTGCAAAGGGCTATCGGATGTACTGTTCCTGTTCTTGGGTTGTAGACTTGATCCAGCATCTGGTACCTGGATGCCTTTAGTAGTAGTTCTCACTTCTCCACTTGATGGATGCAAAATGTGAATGGTCTTCTAACGCCAGGCAAGGAAACTGATATACTTCCACAGCCCTTGCCTCAGAAAACTTCTTGACATACATAAAGTGGCAAGACAAAATCCCAGACATTGAGATACTCATCCATGCTAGTCTGCCCAAGCTAGTCCCCATGGCCAGATGTGTTTTCATGTAGGACTAGAAACAAAGACACCACTTGTATGGTAGTGATTCTCATTTACAACTATTACACAATATCAAGACAAGACACATATACACATACATATACATGTAATACATAAAAAAAAAATGTGAGAGTGTGTGTGTATGGAGAGAGAGAGAGAGAAACAACGTTTATCGCCACTTCAATATGGCTGTTCCATAGGAACCGATGTTACTACCGTCTTTAACCCCAGGAGGAGCCTCCTCCAGCTGGTCATCAATGCAATCTGTACCTAATACATATTGCAAGCAGGGGAGCAAACTCCTACCATCTTCTAGCAGATAACAGGACCACCAGACCATATGGCTTTGAGCTATTTGTGCTCAACCTCAGTGGTGGACATCCATCAGCTAGAGATAGCAGTAATCTGCTCCAGCTCACAGTATATAGAAAAATAACTGACAACCAGTAACTGATCTTGCAACAAGCAAAATAGCTAGTTTGAAAATCTCTATAAGAGACTTTATAAGAGATAGTAGTAACTATACAGATAAGTAATATTTTATTGCCACTTCAAATATATATTGCAAAGGATAAACTTCTTTCAGTTTCCATTTACAAAATCCATTCATAAGGCTTCAGTCAGCCTGAGTCTATGGTAGAAGACACTAATCCAAGGTGCCATGCAGTCTGTCAACATTCAAAGGTACATGGTTGCAAAGCAAACTTCTTTACCGCACACCCTTGCCTGTGCCTATGATTTATATTTTATCACTGAAATGTGACTTAACCAAATACCTACCTCTCACTGGTTCAGTCTACTTAAGTCATAGAGTAGGCACAGCTCAGTGCTAAAAACAGACCACCCTATTATTGGTTTCAAATTGTGGCACAAGGCCAGCAGTTTTAGGGGAAGGGCTAAGTTGATTAAATTGACCCCAGTGTTCAACAGATACACATTTTATTGCCCCCCCCCCCCACTCCAAGAATAAAAGGTAAAGTGAACCTCAGCAGAATTTGAACTCAAAATGTAAAGATGGACGAAATGTTACTAAGCATTTTGCCCAGTATGCTTACAATTCTGCCAGTTTGGTGCCTTAGATATCCCTATTGTTGACAAGTGTTTTGTTTATACTTGCAATACCCAGTTCAAATCTTCCTATAGGTCCTAGTATAGCAATTGGAAACCGCTCTAATTTATCTTATCTTGAATCACCACATGAAAAAACATGAGTTTTCAACAACCAATAACCCAATAGATTACAGAGCTAAATTTGTAATATAATTACCTGGATAGTCTTTGCGGTGTTTATATTTAATTCGATTGGATTCATCAAAATATGGTTTCTGTTGAGCTGGAGACATTTTATGCCAAATCTCCCCCAAGTAAATGCTGATTTGGGAATTGGATGCTGTTGGAAACATTTTCATTAAAGTCGATCTGTAAGTACGCCCAAATACCATAAAAGCATTCATTGGACGCTTAATGTTCCCATTTTTATTACGAGAGCTACTTCCACTTGCCTTGTAAGTTAGCTTGGTTCCTGGAAAGGCAAAAACTGATAATAATAAATGTAAAATAAAATTATCAAAAAAGTTTTTAAAGAATTTATTTGGAATTGTGGAGTTAAATTTTTGTTATATTTCCGAAACTTTGTTGCTTCAAAAACTGGGGTCTTTTCTGTTACTGTCACAGATTTTAAAATTTTAAAAGTAAGTGAAAATTTTCAAATTTGGTGTATTGATGTAATTTTCCACACTGAATCTGATTTTGTTATTCATTAGTTCCATAAAAATTTTAGAAAGATATTACAGAGGTTTAACCCCAGGAGGGTATAGCACAAGACACTTGCCCAAGGTGCCATGCAATGGGACTGAACCCAGAACTATTACCACAGAGCTACACCTGTTAACTTACTATTTATTAATTTATGGCAAAAACGAATTTCATTTTCATAATTAACATACAAAACTAACTTAGTATACCAAATTTGAAAACAAATGGAACAAAATTTTTAAAAACATAGGAAAGTGACAGCAACAGAAAAGATCTGAAAACTGTAATGTATGTCATAATGTTTGTTGTTATAAACTAATTATACTACACAATATATTTATTTCATACATGAATACAAAACAAAAATATCCATAGAAAAAACAAAACGAAACCGCAACATTCACATTGTTCTCAGTAGTAGTAGTAGTAGTAGTAGTAGTAGTAGCAGCAGCAGCAGCAACGGTATGAGTGAAGTGAACTGGCCTTAACTTAGCAATTTTAACCAAATTCACACTAAATAAAATAAGTTCTGGAACATGCTAAACATAGGGTATTTATTTTACCACTTTATTATTTTACATGATTTTGTCCTAAAATAAGGTTTGAAGCCACTGAAGCATAAGGGATAAAAAGAAGGAAAAGAAGATACCTGCAAATTCAAAAAATGCCAATTAACAGAAAGATTGAAGGAATGAACATTGTAAACCAGAGAAAGACAAAAATGATAGTAATGGGTTCCAGCAAGCAGCAGTTCAAAGGAAGAAGCTATTAAAATAAAAGGACTTATGACTAACAGGAAGCTGACAGAGAAAGAATGCCCCTGAGAAGAGAAGTGGGTGACACATTTAAAGGTCTTGACAGGGGATGCTAGACCTGAAAATTCATCAGAGCAATGACAAAGGAAATTCTTATAGAAAAGACACAATGGAGATACATTCCAATGGTGACAGAAAGACTCAACCCATGTTGAGAGAAAAGGACCTGTCATGTTAACAATGCAATTCCATGGGGCAAGAAACAGGGCATGCAAACACAACTCCTAACATTTTTGCGGGGTGCAAAAACTAAAATTTACACTATTACTTATTTCTCTCAGGTTTAGAAAACAGTACGTAAAAAGTGAGCTGTAAAAAGTAGCTGGAAGTTAGGTTTCTTCTCAAAGAACAAAACCAAATAAAAAAGAACCATAAGACCTTGTTTGCAAAAAATTTTAGAACTGGGTTGGCACCCACTAAGCAAATTTCATTCCTGAGTCAGTGTGCAATTCTGAAATTATCAATAATAAATGCATAATTGGATCTTTTCTGTTTGCCTGCACTTGTAGAAATTTTAAAGTTTAGTGAAAATTTGAAAATTTGGTATATCAATGTAATTTTCCACACTGAATCTCAGCATCAAGTTCACTTTTTCCAGAAATTTTTAAAAAAAAGTTACGGAGGTTTAAAGTTTGTTAATTTTTACACAGTCAGAAAAAAGGATTTGGAAGCTGTCATTTTGTGCAAGACTGCATGTGTTGTCCACTGTAAATGAATGAAATATTGGCCATATAACCCCTCATAACACTTTTACTTTTTGGAATTTTCAGAAAATTTTGCGAATTTGTATTCTACACATGGGAATTCATATGATTACGTATATTGAAAAAAAAAGAATTTTGGTATGTGATTTAAGGCCTACTTAGCTATTATTTTTAGTACATGTCATGACCACCATATCCCACATGTGTTCTGAGTTTTTAATAAGCGAAAAATGACCAAGCAGCTTGGTAACAGCTTGGCTTGTTACCATGGAAACAGGCACCTCTATGTCTGTGGCTTTTGACTGGCTAAAATTACTGAAAATTTGCAAACTTTAAAAGCTATTAACTCTTTAATTATTGATTTATGGTGAAAATGAATTTCATGTTAATACAAAACTAAATCAATACATCAAACATGAAAATCAATTGGAACAAAAGTCAAAGAAATTGAAAAGTGGCAGCCAAACAGAAAAGATCCATGTGATCTTGTCCAATGTCATGTGTGACCTTGCTCTATATTATATGTGACCATGTCCTATATTATGTGTGACTTTGTCAACAATATTATTTACTAAATTAAAAGTGAATGCATCAGAATGGAGTTTCCCATTTGGAGGTACTTCTGGTTTATTTTCAGTTTCTATTCACAACTATTTTTTGCTTTACTTGAGTCATTAATTCTACTGAATAACATGAATATAACAATTTTCCAAATGTCATGTTTATGTATGAAAAACAAAAAAGTCAAGAAATTGAATTTAAGGCAAATAACAGCAGCTGTATGTCTATTTCAGTCACTATTATTTTTCTGAAATAAATTTATCCCAATACTCATACTCACTCATTTACTTGTTTCAGTCATTTGACTGTGGCCATGCTGGAGCACCGCCTTTAGTCGAGCAAATCGACCCCAGGACTTATTCTTTGTAAGCCTAGTACTTATTCTATCGCTCACTTTTTGCCGAACTGCTAAGTTACGGGGACGTAAACACACCAGTATTGGTTGTCAAGCGACAGTGGGGAGGACAAACACAGACACACAAACATATACACACACACATATATATATACATATATACAACAGGCTTCTTTCAGTTTCCGTCGACCAAATCCACTCAAAAGGATTTGGTTGGCCCAAGGCTATAGTAGAAGACACTTGCCCAAGGTGCCACGCAGTGGGACTGAACCTGGAACCATGTGGTTGGTAAACAAGCTACTTACCACATAGCCACTCCTGCGCCTTATTGACTTTATCTTTTATACCTTATAAAATCTCATATTGCTTCTGAAGTTAAACACCCCAAGATCAACTTTTCTCTTCATACAAACAGGGTTAATAAGTGCTAGTAGTAAATTGGAATTAATTTAATCAAATATACTCATAGAGAATAAAAAATTTAACCCTTTAACATTCAGATTACTGGGTCAAATATAAAGCTTATTTATTCACATTGTTTTGGATTAATCATGTATTATCTTGTAGCTTCAAGATTTTGATGATGTAATTGTTTACTAGCAATGCAGTGTAGGTTAGATGTGAGTGGCTGGATCTGGTCAGTTTTAGCATAAGACAGGACAACTGTATGTGCAGCTGCACATACAGTTGTCCTGGCCAACATCCAGAGAATGACCAGCAACTTGATTGATATAAGATAACTCACCAACATACTCTAGCCTTTGTCCTACAAGCACATAGTCTTCTCTCTCTGTCCTATTTATTGCTGCTATTATAATGGCCTCTGCTTCACAGAACTGTCTGAGATTGTGCCACATCTACTGAAACAGCTCTGTCCTACTCACTTCCCCTCCTTTCATCACCCCTTTTGTGTTCAACCTTCCAGACCCTGCAAAAATCGCTACATCTATTCCTTCTCCCATAGATTATTGACCCTCTGGAATTCCTTTCTTGCTCATGAGTCTTTCTCACAAATGCTGACTTACAAAAGTCCAATAGGTTCGTTAATGGCAGCGATTCTACCAATCTGGAAGGATCTTCAAAAGCCATAGGCACAGCTTCTTCCTTCAGACCCAGAACTTTTTACTTGTTTTGCTCATTTGACTGTGGCCATGCTTCAACACCACCTTTAAGGGCTCAGTCAAATAAACTGATCCCAGTACTAACTTTTTAAAGTCTGGTACTTGTTCTATTGGCCTCTCTTGCCAAATTGGTGTTTTAAAGATGTATACAAACCAACATTGTTTGTCAGAGGACAAATGCAACACAAAGATAAACACCCAAAACACAAATACATGCATGAGTATATACATATATGTATATATATACATATATACATATATATATATATATATATATATATCTTTTTCTTTTTATCTTTTACATGTTTCACTCACTAGACTGCAACCACATTGGCACACCACCTTGAAGAATTTTAGTCAAACAACCCCAGTACTTATTTTATTTTCAAGCTTGATACTCATGGTATCAGTTTCTTTTGCTGAACTGCTAAGTTACAGGGGCGTGAATATATAAATACATCAATACAAGTTGTCAAGCGATGGTAGGGAACAAACACACACACATACAATGGGCTTCTTTCAGTTTCTGTCTATTAAATCCAATCACAAGACTTAGGTTGGCCAGAAGCTATCGTAGAAGACACCCACCCAAGATGTCACGCAGTGGAACTGAACCCAGAGCCATGTGGTTAGGAAGCAAACTTCTAACCATGCATCCATGCCTGCACCTATACACACGCACGCACCACACACACACACACACATATGCACTTCTACACAGTTTCCATCCACTAAATTCATTCAAAAGGAATTATTTGGTCCAGGGCTTTTGCAGAAAACACTTGTCCAAGATGTTGCACAGTGGAACTGAACACAAAACCACATGGTTGCAAAGTGAAGCTTTATGCCTAGTCAAAATAAACCATCATTATTGGGTAAGTCATATTCTGTTGATGATATCATTTTACGAGGACATGCATTAAGAGATAAATAAGAATGAGTACCACGTTTAAAATTGGCTGTTTATCTAACAGATTGGTTAATTATACCTATATATAAATTAATATGCAAAATAGTAATTAGTTATAATTGTATATTAGCTATATTTCCAAAATACTATCAATACTTTAACATAAGATTTAAAAGTCCAATGTTCAAATCTTGCCATTGTGCTGTGTGTTGTTATTTTATAGCTTGTTCAATAACAATCATTCATCTAACCTGTTATGTGTGAAGGCATGGGACACAGTGGTTAGGGTATTTAGCTCATGATCATAAGGCTTTGAGTTTGATACCTGACAGTGCATTGTGTCCTTGAGCAGAGCTCTATATTTCACGTTGCTCCTGTCCACTCAGCTGACAAAAATGAGTAGTGCCTGTATTTCAAAGGGCCAGCCTTGTCACATTGAATTTCCTCGAGAACTACATTAAGGGTACATATGTCTGTTAATTTCACAAGTAGGATGTTCTGTTGACCAGATCAACTGGAACACTCATCAATGTAACTGATGGAGTGCCAGTATAACCTGTTGTATATACATGTATGTATATACATGTATGTATATTTGTATGTGTATACATGTATGCATGTAAGTGTGCATGTGTGTATGTATGTAAGTAGTTTGTGTGTGCATGCATGCATGCATGTGTGATGTGATCATATATATATATATATATATGTATGCATGTATATATGTTGTCATCATCATCGTCATTAAATGTCCACTTTTTCATGCTTGCATGGTCAGATGGAATTTGTTGAAGCAGATTTTCTTCTGACAGATGACCCCCTTGTTGCCAACCTTCTCTTTCCACACAAGGTAATATTTTCTCAGACCTAGACATGTTTTGCATGCAAGACAGGAAATGGTCAACCTTACTTGTATGACAACAATGCTCATTTACAACCATCACGTGATTTATAAACAAAGATACACACACTCACACACACACATGCGCACACACACACACATGCGCACACACACACACACACACACGTAACAGTTTCTGTTTACCAAATCCATTCACAAGGCTTCGATCAGCATAGGGCCATAGTGCAAGAGTCCAGTTTAGTAGTTGCTAGGAGGGACAATATCTAGTTTTTATCAATAAATCACAATAACTTGCTTTAACTATAGCTGTATTAATATTTTGGGGAACAAAAAATTAATATTTGTCATACATATAATTAGAAGGCAAAAATAATCCTCTCAAATTAAAACTATGATTTCACAACCCCACTGGGAGGACAGACAGGCCTGCCTACAGATGCAGGAATGGCTGTGTGGTTAAGAAGCTTTGCCCTCTGTTATAGCCTTGGGCCAGCGAAAACCTTATGAGAGGACATAGTGCATAGAACTGTTGAATATATGCATGCACACATACACATGTTTGTTTGTATGTTTGCCTTGATATCATATGATGGTTGTAAAATGAGCATCACTGTCATACAAGAGGTGTTGTTCATTTCCACTCTTCCATGGGAAACATGCCTCAGCCATGGGGAAAATATTACCTTGCTTGGAAACAGATGAGGGTTGGCAACAGAAAAGGCATCCAGCTATAGAAGATCTACTTCAATGAACTCCTTGAGACCCATGCAAGCATGGAAAAGTGAATGTTACATAATGATGAAGATGGTAATGATGGTGGTGGGGGTGGTGACAACAATGAAACCTCATGCCAAACCAATGATGATGATGATGATACTATGATGATGGTCATCACCATCTTCATTTTGACATTACATCATCTTTTCTAATAAAAGACCTCAGCTGAACATCAATACCTCTTTTGTCTTACAGCACACCAACAAATATATCTCTTACATTTTTATTGCCATTCTCTGTTATCAAATAAACCACCTGTTTTGAATGTTTTAAAATCATTCAGATTTCAGAATATGGTGCATTTAATATTTTGAATTAGTTGAGTTTGACTTAAATCTTTCTGATACTAGTGACTGGTAATTGTAGACGTGGCTGCATGGTAAGAAGCTTGGTTCCCAACGACATGGTCCTTGATTCATGGCACCTATGGTAAGTATCTTGTAATATAACCCCAGGAAAACCAAAGCTTTGTGAATGATTTTGGTAGACAGAAACTGAAATAAGGCGGCAAACTAGCAGAAACGTTAGCAGGCTGGGCAAAATGCTTAGCGGTATTTCGGCTGCCGCTATGTTCTGAGTTCAAATTCTGCCGAGGTTGACTTTGCCTTTCATCCTTTCGGGGTCAATTAAATAAATACCAGTTATGCACTGGGGTCGATATAATCGACTTAATCCGTTTGTCTGACCTTGTTTGTCCCCTCTATGTGTAGCCCTTTGTGGGCAATAAAGAAATAAGAAACTGAAAGAAGAGCATCGTGTGTGTGAGTGTGTATGTGTGCGCACACGCACATATTGTGTTTGTCTCCATTCCTTACCACCATTTGACAAACAGTATTGGTTTATTTAAGTCCCCATAACTTGGAGTTTTGGCAAAAGAGACCAACAGAATAAATGAGACATAACAACAGATATAAAATTAATATGTTTGACTAGAAACACCCCCAGGCAGTGCCCCAATATGACCACAGTCTAAAGTAAACAAGTAAAAGGTAATCCTTGATCACATCTACTTTAGCAGGCCTGTTATATGGAGGTACCAAGTTAAATGCACAGGAGCAGCTCGTAACTTTTGTATACCAAATACACTCATTTCAATGTTTTGGAGCTCTGTTGTATTCACTGCCATGCAGCTATTGCTCATGGTGATTTCATTGAACAAGTTTTGGAGCTTATTAGTTGTATAAAAGACATTGGAGACAACTAATTACTTTCAGCATGTTCTAGCAGGTTGGCCAAGAAAAAAAATGTTGAACACACTGCCAAATAATTGTACACACTGGAGCCACTGTGCTTGCATTTCCTGAACAGCACCAGAGTCTTCCACCAGAACACCTTGAGCAAACAAGAGAATTTCTTCATAGTTACTCAACACAGGGCGTGACTGTGTGGTAAGAAGCTTGCTTCCCAACCACATGGTTCCAGGTTCAGTCCCACTGCATGGCACCTTGGGCAAGTGTCTTCCACTATAGCCTTGTGCTAACCAAACCCTTGTGAGTGAATTTGGTAGACAGAAACTGAAAGAAGCGGCAAGGTGGCAGAAACATTAGCACGTCGGGCGCAATGCTTAGCGGCATTTCGTCTGCTGTTACGTTCTGAGTTCAAATTCCGCCAAAGTTGACTTTTCCTTTCATCCTTTCGGGGTCGATAAATTAAGTACCAGTTACGCACTGGGGTTGATGTAATCCACTTAATCCCTCTGTCTATCCTTGTTTGTCCCCTCTATGTTTAGCCCCTTGTGGGCAATAAAGAAAGAAACTGAAAGAAGCTTGTTGTGTGTGTGTCTATAGCTATGTGTGTGTGTCTTTGAGCTTGTTTTTGTCCCCTACCACCACTTGACAACTAGTGTTGGTGTGTTTACATACCCATAACACACTGATTTGGCAAAGGAGACTAATAGAATAAGTACTAGACTTTAAAAATAAGTCCTGGGATCAATTTGTTCAACTAAAACCCTTCAAGGTGGCCGCAGACAAATGAGTGAAAAAAGTAAAAGAAAAGGTAAAAGATAAAAGATCACCAATTCCAATGAAGCTACTAAATGCAGGGTTCCATAAGTTATCTTTACAACTTCCAAAGTGTATTGTATCACTGGTTGTGTGGAACCAATGAACCCCATGTAGAAGTGTTCTGATATTTCTAATAGAACTTTATTTGTTTGTTTACCAATACTCTGCTGAGTTATCCATATTTAAAATTTTTTTTTCTAAATTTTTCAAATTGTAAAGGTAATTTATGGACACTCTGTATATTTCAAATATCCTTGTACCATCTCCAAATCAAGAACTACATATGAAAGGTGCTTAAATAGAAGACATCAGCCTCACAACAGTCAGGATAAATACAGCAAGAACACTAATCAAAGTTCAGACCATGCTAATAAGGTAGATAATCATATTAGTTTCAAAGTTTCACACAAGGCCACATTGGATAAAATGCTTAGTGGCATTTCTTCCAACTCTTATTGTTCTGAGTTCAAATGCCACTAAAGTCGTCTTTGCCATCACTTCAGGGTCACAAAATAAGGACCAGTTGAGCACTGGATCTCTGTAATCAACTAATCCCATCCCACTAAAATTGCTGACCTTGTGCTAAACTTTGAAACCGTTACTAATCATCACATGATGTCTGCTTCTCTGATAAATTTCTACAACTAAATTTAGAATGGGGGGCCACAGAAGCTATTTCTTTTAAATAATAATTCATTTTATTATAGAAGTAAAAGTATGTACATGAAAATTATGCAGCTTGTGTTCCTGCCCCTAGAATCAATACTTTGTAAGAACATTCTGTTCACTGATGAGGTTAATGAGCAATCAATAGTAAATGTATGATTCCTTTACATCAAAGCTGTTATTTCCCAGTGTTCAGCACAATTACCTCCCTTTTGTTTTCATGGCATATACCATCTATCTTATCTGTCCTTTGTTGTCTTTGAGACACAAATGTATGATAGCTAATAAATGTCGCGCAAATCCATTACTCATGCTGTTACCATTTATGATGCCGAGCAACTTGAGACTGCTCCCGATTCTATGATACAAACTGCTTGTTTTAAAATGATCGAAATTCAAAACTTCCATCAATATTTCATGCTAATTTATGTTTCAAATACTAGCTTAATAATGACAAAGTTATTTTACTAACTTCATTATTTTCAAAGTCAAAAATTATGGCAGTGTATTTTAACAGGAATAATGGTAACAAAGATTAATGGCATAGGAAAAGGCAGACACGTCAAAACTTCTCATTTAACTCTCCCATCGAATATAACGTGTGCGATGGAAAAAAAAACAAAAAAACAATGAGCAATAAAAAGGCAATGAGATTCAGATGGTGGGCAACTGGTTAAACGGCCATGACTTCAAACCCTGTAACCTACCTTTGGACAAGTTACATAATCCTGTTTGTTTAAATTAAATGGCACTGTAGAAAAAAACATCATCATCATCGTCCTCGTCGTTTTAATGTTCACTTCTCCGTACTCAGACGGAATTTGTCAAAGCAGAATTTCTATGGACGTATATCCTTTCTCTTTCCAAGCAAGATAATATTTCTCCATGGCTGGACATGTGTTCATGGAAGATTGGAAACAATGATATCGCTTGTATGGTAGTGACACTCGTTTAAAACTATCACGATATCAAGACAAGGAGACACAAACACATAGATATATATATATGTATATGACGGGCTTCTTTCAGTTTGTCTTACTAATCCTCTCAAAAGGCTTTGGTTGGCTCATGGCTATAGCAGAAGACATTTGCCCAAGATGTCACGCAATGGGACTGGCCCAGAAACCACGTGGATGGAAAGCGAACTTGTTAACCACACAGCCATGTCTGTGCCGAACTATTAAAACAAAGCAATTGATTATTTTTTTAAATTCCCCTTTACCCAATTAGTACTTTAACCTCTCGGTCACAGCACTTCTTTGTCCACTTCCATAGATAGTGGAGGTTTAAATTACATACGGAAAAAAATTTCACTATTTCTATAGAAGTTTGGGTTTTGTGAAAGAATATAAAGAAAAAAATATGAAGAAATCAAAAGAGAAAAAAAGGGTAGGGAAGGGAAATGATAAATATATTTACCAGGAACATATTTATCGTCAATTGCTTTCTCTGTCTTGTTCATTTGAACAGACAGAGAACGTTGTTTCCTCCGAAACTTTCGCATCGATGTTTGAGTATTAATGTCATCAATGTACAGTCGATGTTGATTATTCAGAGATTCTGAAGTCGAATTCGTTTCAAATTGTGTATTTCCGTGAATAGGATGAATCATGTTTTGTGTCGTTTTCATATATTAAAGTCGATTGTTTATAATAGAAAATACATGGACGATCTTTTTGGGGCGTGCAATAATATTTATATATAAAATATGTATATTATGTATGTATTAAAAAGTATGCGTACATGTGAAGAAAGGTTTATGACGATGTATAGAATTACTAAAACAAAATAATAATAGATATAAAAATTCGTTTTGTTGTTTAAAAGTAAAATCGTTTGATTTTTGTATGTTTTGTTTTTGCGTTTTTTTAACGTTTTAGTATTTTAGAGAATCGTTTACATTCTTGACATTTTTCGTTTTGCTTTTCTCTGGTTCTCGCTTGAAATCAATGTAAAACTGATACAAATATCAAAAGCAGTCATCATTAATATTAAACTATAAAACAATAAACCGTTGAAGTCGATGGCAGTTTGAATGTGACAGTCAAATGACTTATGAGCACGTTACAGAACTCAACATATTCCTCAGTCGCGTGAGAAAGCAAGAGATCTTATTGCGCTTCTCGAAATAGCCTGTTTCTAGAAATAAAAATGATAAATACAAACTATTTTCCAAACATTTCTCCTCAAATGTACTTAACTTTTGGTTCGAAATAATTTACTGCTCCGTCCAACTACGTGGCAACTTAGACCACGCAGTAGGACTTCTACTGTAGCCGCGGGCCGATTAAAGTCTTGTGAGTGGAATTGGTAGATGGAAATTGAAAGAAGCCGTCGAGTGTGTGTGTATACTTGCTTGTACCTCACTACCGCTTGACAACCGGTGCTGGTTTGTTTACGTCCATGTAACTTAGCAATTAGGCAAAAAAGTCAAATAGAATAATACGAGACTTTAAAAAACCATAAATGCTGGGATCGATTTGTTCGACTAATACCCTTCAAGGCGATACCCAAGTATAGCCGCAATCTTATGACTGAAACAAGTAAGAGATAAGGAATAAAAAAAAAACAAAGAATTAAGATTCCAACAAATATATGAGTAGACATTTGTGTCGCAATTCTTAAACTGTGAAAAATCCCCATGTTTTAATAACTTGTATTGGTTAGGTCGCTCATTTTTAGCCATTTGTTGACAACCAAATTCCGAATGCGAATCATAACTTTTTGATGAACCAGAAAAAAGGACGTTTCACACAGTCTGAGATAGCTTTCCTGAAGTGAAAGGTAGGAGATGAATGGATGCATATGATTGGAATGGTTTAATGGTAATTTGAAAGACAAAATATTGTGGAAGTGGAAGACAGAGAATTCTAGAATGATGCAGTTTTGAGAGGGGTGGGTTTCGCGTTAATAATTGCCATAGATTCATGTTCTCATTCAAGTTTCCAAATCCAAATTAACACCATATTCGAAATAAAAATACTAAAATGGATCTTTTCTTTTTGGCCGGCACATAGAAAAAATAATTTTTTGTAACTAATTAGTAAAAAAAAAAAAAAAAAAAATCCCGGTTTGTCTATATATTCCTAGCAGACATTTTGGCATGTCGAGAAGTTACAATATAACTTTTCGTAACTCCTTCAAAAACAGCACGTACAAGTCAATACAATTTATTCCGCTTTAAATTTTTAATTATACAGCACAGTATAGTTGACTGGATGAAGAAATAGACATTAGTTTAGAGGTGCAGTTATCCATGTAGGTAGAAGAGCTCGTGGTTGGAGAGTGTTCATGAACGAAAATTTACCAGCCAGTTGAATAGACTTTTGTTTGCAGTCCAAGATGTTTACTTGTTTAACATTAGCTGTACTCCATTGTATTGAGTTTCATAAAATTTCTGCAACAGAGCAGGGTGGAAATATTTTCAATAAGACAAAGCTTCGATAAGGAGGAAGCCTACCTAGTTTTTGTGATAAGAGCTTCAGTAATATTAGATATGTGAGATTGCTATATTAGAGATTAAGAGGTTTAGCATTCAGTTATTTTTTTACACCTTAATTAGATCCTCAGCAGTGGCGTGGCAAGGGTTCTCAAACACCCTGTGATGATAATTTTGATAAGCAAGAGGATATTTTGCGATCTTTCACATATGCGCTCGAGGATGGAGATTCCCTTTCGCCCTTCACTACTGTTATATTAAGTTCTCAGTATCCTTTTTGTGGTTTTAGTGAATATAATAAGTTCAATGCCCTTAATTAGATTATACCTCTATTTTGTACCTTCGCTTCAGAACTAAAGAAGTTCGTCATCTTTATTCTAGGGGAAGCAGTATCATAAGCGGTCTTCGATACCAAGGCGCTGAGTTGCAGATTGCCGTTCTGTGGACCATTCGCGTGTCGCAGTCAATGCTCGATCAAAACTGATTTCCGCTACACAGTAAGAACAAAGTCCTCCGACCAACGATAGCAACTTTTATGCGGTCGTTCCTCCTGCGATAACTTTTTCTCAAGTCATCATACCGCCTTATAAAAGGACACATATAAATAATGTCAATAGGGCACTATGCCCGGAGAAAGAAAAAAACCCGGATCGTCACGGCGGGAATGCCTTAAGTTCCTAGATCGGTTATGGTGAGGAATAAACTATGGTTAAACAACAACAGCGAGTTAAGGTCCGCAATAATACAAAAGTCTTCCAATCTAAAACGAATTTGTATTCAAACATTACAAAAAAAATGTTTTGCTACGATAAGTTTTAAAGTGTTTCGGTAGAAAACACACTAAATAAAACATAAATAAAAAGTGGCGCCGGCCAAATCAGAAAGATCCCAACATTGTTATGAAGAACTATGAAAGACATTAGTTCCATTACATTTTGTTATGCAGTTCAATGCGTGGAGAAGTTGAAGTCAATGTGTCCATGAATTGATTCTTACTTGCAACGAAAATATATGCTAACATACACATAAACACTCACAAACCTATCCACACACAACATGCGCGCATTTATACAGTTAGTGTTTTAAGGTTTATTAATTTAAAGTGATAGTTAAATTCACAGGCTCTTCGTTATGAATGAAAACAACAAATTATGTAACACTGTTCGAATTAACTGGATATAGTCAAATAGTTCTGTATATTATATTCTAGTAAATCTTCGTATTGTTCTTTAACTCTAGGTAAGCCCTAATGAGCATAGCTATGATAAGCATCCCGTCCAACTCTCAGATACTATGTATCTTTGACTACCTCATCTGACACAACTACAGAATTGAGCCCCAATGACTTTGTTTCCTCATAAATTTCTGAAAAAAAATTTTTTTTTTTAATGAAGTTTTCTCCAAATATCTTTTAAGTGGTGTCGATGACGATTATATCGTGGTGAAAATTTTCTGCGGAAGGTGTCGAGGGAGACGAGGAGTTTCGAATAATTCACACGTCTCGATACGAATGTAATTATTTTCTCGACATAATTGTAAACTACATCATCAAAACGTATGAGGAAACAAAGTTAAAGTGCAAGAAATATCCACACCTGCCTCCATTTTTTTTTTTCACATTAAATTCCAATATAATATTAGGTTGTCAAGAAAGTTCTTGCGGAATTTTTAATTTTGGTTTTAAATGATGTATTTTCAAATTAATTTTCATTAAATTACTTTGACTTTATATATAATTTTAAATCCTGTTTTTCGCTCTATCTAATCGTGTTACTCTTTTTCTTTTTTAATAATTAGGCCATTTTTTTTTCCGGAACGTTGAATACAACATGGACAAAAAGCAAATTCGCACAATTTTCTGATTCCAGTTCAAGCTAGACCAAAAAGCTGCTGAAACAGTTCACGATATCAACGATGCGATTGGCCCAGGAACCACTAATGAACGTACAGCACAATAGGGGTTCAAGAAATTTCGTAGCGGTGACGAGAGTCTTGAAAGTGATAAGCGTAGTGGTCGGCCATCGGATGTTGACAACGATCAACTAAGAGCCTTCGTCGAAGCCAATCCACACACAACTGTTTGAGAGCCTGCTTCTGAATTAGACGTATAGGAAAGTGGGTTATACATCATTAGATGTACACCTGACTTTCCTATATTAAATTAAGTATTGAACGGAACGCTGAACTCCAGACTATCAGCACAAATAATATTTATTCATGGTGGAAAATATACATCTTTAATCTTGTTTGTTGAGACGTCTTCGGTGTGTGAGAACATGGTTGTTGGGACGTTGGTATATTGATGTGAGCTGTCCAGCGTGAGTTCGAAAGATGGAGAGACAACTAGATACGTCCTTGCTCAATCGCTGGCCAGCAAGAAAAAGATCAATCAAAGCGGGAAAGCTTGGTTGTTGAATTCCACGCATGCGTAAGACTACGCATGCGCACGGCGTTACTACAGACGTAACGTGTACGACGATTTCCAGCCACTTGAAAGAGATTGGAAAAACAAAAATACTTGAGAAATGAGTGCCGCACGAATTGAACGACAAAAAAACAAAACAAAAAAAAACGCTGTTTTGAAGTGTCGTCTTCCCTTCTACGCAACAAGAACGACCCGTTTCTTGACCGGACTGTGACTTGCAATGAAAAGTGGATTCTTTACAACAACCGGCAACGCCGACGAAGCTCCACAGCACTTCCCGAAGCCA
>NC_068982.1:41342565-41362846 GCF_001194135.2 Octopus bimaculoides | reverse complement strand
CCATTACAGCGGAGAAGTACTGTCAGCAAATGGATGAAATGCATAAGAAACTCCAACAACAACAGCCAGCATTGGTCAATAGAAAAGGACCAATTCTTCTCCACGACAACGCTCGGCTACACATCGCACAACTGACCCTGCAGAAGTTGAACGAATTGGGCTACGAAACTGCTTCATCCGTCATACTCACCAGACCTCTCACCTACCGACTACCACTTTTTCATGCATCTCGACAACTTCCTGCGTGAGAAATGCTTCAAAAACCAAGACGATGTCGGACACGCCTTCAACGACTTCATCGCCACCAGAACGCAGGATTTTTACGCTACTGAAATATATAAACTTGTTTCGCGTTGGTAAAAGTGGGTTGATTCTGATGGTGTTTATTTAGATTAATAAAGTTTTGTTTGAGCCGAGATATGTGCATCTGAATTTAAAGGTTAAAAACCGCAAGAACTTTCTTGACAACCTAATAGCATCTGAAAAAAGTATTTGTAGAAAATATCTTTAAATAAATACCCACTTTTCTGAAAGTTATGATCAAACAAAGCCGAAGCACGAGAATTATTCAAAACTCCGTCTCCACCTACCCAACTCTGAAAAAGTTTTTCACGACAAATATTCGATATAATCGTAATCTATACCATCTTGAAGATATTTGTAGAAAATTTCATTAAAAAAAATCCATTCTCAGAAAGTCATAAGGAAACAAATTCGGATGTGGGGGGGGGGCACTTCTATCGCTATGCCTCTTATCCAATATTTCCTTCTCTTTTCAAGATGGAAGGGTATACTTTTATGAAGATTTTAGCTTTTAGGAAGACTGTAGCAGGTCGAACGACGGTTTAGAGCAATAGTTTTCAATACTTTTGAATTCGTTGCATATTGAAGATCAAACAAAAAAGTCACTAGTACATAGAAATTTAAAACTTACTGGCGCACTTTGTATAAAAAGTTTAGGCGTGACAAGAAATTTTCTTCCCAACTACATAGTTCCGGGTTCAGTCCCACTGCGTGGTACCTTGGACAAGTAACTTCTACTATAGCTCCAGGCTGACCAAAGTCCTGTGAGTGGATGTGGTAGACAGAAATTGAAAGAAGCCTGTCATGTGTGTTTGTCCCCCACCACCACTTAACACACCGGTGTTGGTTTGTTTACGTCCCCGTATTTTATCGATTCGGTACTTATTCTCTTGGTCTCTTTTTAAAGAGATCAAGAGAATAAGTACCAGACTTTAAAAAAAAAAAGAAGTACTAGGGTCGATTTGTTCGGCTAAACCCTTCAAAGCTATGCTCCAACATGGCCGTAGTTCTATGACAAACAAATAAAAGATAGAGTCATAATTCAGAAAAAAAGAACATAGGAAAATTATTGTTTGTCTTGTTCTATTAAGCATAGTTGATGTATGTAACAACATTAGGGACAACTCGTTTTTCAAGATACCGAACCATTAGCATCGATTTCCTAAAGCCTTAAATTGTATATCTTAATTCTTTGCCGCACCTTAAAATACTTTTTTCAATATATTGTTTAAGGATCACTTGTTGTTGATTCATTGTAGTGCAAGTAGTTTTGGGGAGAGTGCAGTTTGAAATGTAGTGAAATTTGCTTGCAACAATGCATAATAACCGGCTTAGTAACCTAACTGACTGGTAGTTGATTTAATTGAATTGGGTCAAAATTGCTATTCGATCATTCCTGTGACTAATAGTGCTGGTTTCGATAAATTCGGAAAAACCCTAAACTGCGAATATAATTATTAATAACATTAACCTCAGTTTTTAGTGTTTTCCGCAAATCCAATATCAAATAGATCACTTTTCATTGTTGAAAACCTCAGTCGAAATCCATGCGCCCATGCGTTTTTTTTTTTTACAACGGAAGGAAAAATGTACATGCATACATATTATATGCATGTTTATACTTGTTTATATATATAAATATACACACTTCTACTTGTTTATACACACACGCACACACACACATGCACTAGCTGAGTATCCCGTCGTCACCGGGCAAATTTCGCAATAGAATAACCTTAGCGGACTTTTTCGGAATAACACACCCACCCACATGAGTTGGATTTTTTCTGTTTTGATGGGGATCAAATTTTTTTTCTCTCCATACCCTTACAAATGACGAGGGAGAGCTTTTTATGGTAAAAAATTTTTAGAAAATTTATTAAGCCACCCCCATCCATACACACTTCTGGTCCGATTTTGTTGGATTTCTTTTTCAGAAATAACCTAATAGATTTATATTCACGGATCTCGCTACTGTTGATAAATTCATTAAAAAGAAAAAAAGTATGTGTTAAAGTGTGTGTGTATGTTTGTGTGTCTGTGTTTGTCCCCCCAGCATCGCTTGACAACCGATGGTAGTGTGTTTACGTCCCCGTAACTTAGCGGTTCGGCAAAAGACACCCGATAGAATAAGTACTAGGTTTCCAAAGAATAAGTCCTGGGGTCGATTTGCTCGACTAAAGACGGTGCTCCAGCATGGCCGCAGTCAAATGACTGAAACAAATGAAAGAGTAAAGAGTAATGTGAAATATTGGAGTTGTACTCGGCGAGCAAATAGCTTAAGTTGAGACAGTGAATTGTAGGTAAAGCAATGACATCACGGAAAAACCATTTTAGTCATTTAAAAACACGAAAACTGTTAAATTCATTTTTCCATTTACTTACTGAGGCGTCAGAATTTTGGTCGCCGCTCAACTGAAGGCCTGATTACACAGCTCCACTGATTTAAAATAATGATTTCTCCAATTAAAGATTCCAGGAATGTCGATTCCTAAGTTTTATTTTCTCAGAGTTAGTCCCTCATAGATTATCGTTGTCTCTCCAATGTTTTGACGACCTAATTTTCAGGAAACTCGAATACTTGCTTGGTCAGTGTTAGACTCTTTCCAGAGTCCCGCAACCAGGCTGCTTTGCCCAGACGGTTAATAGGAGAGTCACTGCTTCCGTAGCTGAACGGAACAAAACCCTGAAGTATCGGGATCTGGCTATGAACTATCTCTTCCAATCTAGTCTGTGGCGTTTTGAGGGGCTGGGCCGCTAACGACGATGTTCTTGCCATTGTTGGCGGCTCGCCTTACTGAGGTGTCAGGTGATGCCCGTAAGGATGCTTGGCTTTTCCAACACCTTAGCCTAGCCATCACCCATAGTAATGCCACGAGCGTGTTGGCTTGTTTCATTAGGTTCTGTTGAACCTTCGGATGTGGGACTAAATAAAGCACTTGGTGCTGCATTGATGTGTTTTTTTTGTTTTTCTTTCTCCTTTTTTTGTTTTTGTTTTTCGTTTGTATAAATTATTCAACGAAATATTTCGTTCTATACGCTGTCCATAAATTAATCGATATATATTTTTATTTTTATGTTTTACATCAGAAGCTAAATTGTTTGTGTAGAAAGCCATCGACACCAAAAGTTGATATTTCTCAAATTTCTTTCAACTTTCACCATTTGTTTTCTGCCAATGTTCCTTTTATTATTTTTATTATTTCTTGAGCCCTAACACTCATAAGGTCGGTTACTTGGTTTCTATGGCGAGATCGAGATCATAACATTCGCTTTGAACGGGACACTAGTTCGTTGCAGGGTTCGAAGCCAGCAACTTTGAGAAGAGAAGACTCTTACATCGACTCCAGTGCTTGACTGGTACTTTATTTTATCGACCTCGAAGGGATGACAAAGTTGACCTCGGTAGGATTTGAACTCAGAATGTAAAGGGCCGGTTAATTGCCGCTAAACATTTTATCCAATGTGCTAACGATAATGCCAGCTTGCCGCTTTTCTTTTAATATACATATACGTAATATAAGGATTGACTAATTTAGTTCCGAGTACAATCTTGATGCAGGCGACTACTTGCCGCAACACCGCCCTAATATAAGCGAATATTTAACGCATCATTGCGTGACTTTAGTTATTGACCCAACCCTTTTCTCATGGCTCCTGTAAAGCCCAAACACGTCTTTGTTAGAGATACCAGTTGAAATTTATCTTTATATTCCGAATTGTGTTTGATGTGTTGCAACAGTGACTACGAAGCAGTTCACCATATTACATTTATTAATTTTTTCCTATTATTTAAACAAGACAAATAGATTTTAATATACACACACACACACACAGATGCATCGATCGTACCCTTATAAACAGCTCCCTTTGGTCCGTACAACCTATATAAAACTTTCCACCACCTCTAGAGGTCGTTCGGTGGTACCTCCCACTTTGTGAAACACTGATTTAGAGGAAAGCTTTTATATGATCACAGAGTAGTTGAGTTCTAATGATGGAAATTAATTTTTTATTGTATGTTTTTAGCGAAAGCTGAAGAAACATATTAAACAAAGGTAATCTTCAAGTTTAGGGAGGTAAAAAAAGTAAATAAAAATATACAAGGGAAATAATTTAACGTCTCACTAGTATTATCCGTGAGTGAAGTTAACTGTTTATATATAAATCACACACGTAATTGAATATCATAGTACCGGCTGAGAGATCGAAAATGCCTCGTGGAAGACCGGCTGCACAACAACTTATTGTTCCTCAAAATGAAATCCTCACTCGTCAATTAATTTTACAAGAATATTGGAATATTAATGAATTATGCAGCAGTTCAAGACAAAATGTTGGAATGGTGTGCGCGCCGTCGGCTTATTAGGAATAAGTTTACCTGCGAGGATTGTTTAGCACCATGCAAACTTGTTTAAAAAAAAAAAGTGTGTGATTTATTTATAAACAGCTTAAAAAAAAAAACCTTTTCAGAGTAGTACGGATAATACCAGTAAGACATTAAGTTATTTCCCTTGTATATTTTTATTTACTTTTTTACCTCTGTAAACTTGAAGATTACCTTAAACAAAATAGTCTTATCAAAGAAGAGCGTTGTAGTTTGCTTGAAATATTGTGATATAGAAGTAAAATGAATAATGAAGACAGGGCTTTTTGCAATACGGAAGAGAAGTTAAATAACCTTTATATGTGCCAGGTATAAAGGCTCACCAGAAATGAATGGCTTAAAGAAATAAAAGTTTACGTAGATCCTGTTATGTTGATTGCTGTTTATTAAAATTAAGAATATGATTATCGTCAATTAAAGCAAGCAATAGATTTTCTAAAATTTACAAATTTCAGAAAAGCTCAATGTTTTATTTCATTTTCAGAACTATAAATGTACTGCCTTCTTAAATTTCTTGCAACTCTTAGCATGTAAAAGTCATTTCAAATTGTTTTTCCAGAGATTTAAAAAATATATATGTATTGAATGAAATTTTTGCAGTCTCTTGATTATTTGAAATTTGAAATGGTTTAAGAAAAGAAAAAAAAAAGAGAGAAGAGTGGTGCATTGTTAATTATAAAATCAGAAAGAATATGATTAAAAAGTTCCTCTCGTTTCCTACACAAATGCAAGAATAAAAAGATTAAGGCCAGTTAACGCGAACTAATTTATAAGAATTAAAAATTTTTGTATAAATTCGTAGAAATGCTAGCTCACCTTCAAGTTGTATTCTCTGCACCCGTACAAGTCGTTATTTGAAGACCATCAAATGTCAGTTGTGTAGTCGAAGCTACCACAGGAGCTGCGTCGGCCTTACTAAGGTTCAAGTCGAAAGTTTTTCTATTTGGACATGCAACTGATGTCACTTCAGCTCTGACATCCTTAGTAGGACAACTTTGCTCTGAAGTCCAGATCCCTGTTGAAGATTTTGGCGCCGCCCTCCAGGGTTTGTCCAAGCTGAAGCTCGTCGGTCGGATCTCTAAGAGTGCTCGAACTTGCCTAACCCGTGTTCTCTCGAAACTGCTGAAAAATGTCTGCTTATCCAACAACAACACGGATTGGCAGAAATTGTTCCCTTTGGTCTCCCTCCACGTAACGAATGGGAATAGTGGATCCTTCACTTCTTCCCTAAAATGGCAGTTCGAGCTGTTCGAATCTATCCTAACCACCGTTCATCTCAGGTCGATCATCAGCTCAACCCCGAACAATGTTCGACCACCTAACTTAAAGAAGGCTGTTAATGCTAAATTCAGCGAATTTGACAGTAAAGGGGCTGTTCGCCTTCTTTTCTCTCTGTCCTCCCTCGTCCAACTGAAGGAGAAACATCCTCCGGCCCCTCCAGATGATTACCTACACTGGTCCGATCCACCAAGATTTCTACAACCCATCTTCACTCCTGACAATATCAGAAGGGCAATTGACTCTTTTCCAGCTGGGATCGATGGCTTACGACCTCAGCATCTCAAGGATGGTATCTCCCTGTCAGCTGGTGATCTGGGTTCGAACTCTTGGAGAACCTAACACAGTTTATAAACTTGTTCTCGTCCGAGAGTATCCTTGCCTACATTCGTCCCCTGTTCTTTGGGGCCAAACTATTTGGTCTCACCAAGCCCAACGGTGACCTCCGCCCCATAGCAGTTGGTTGTACTCTTCGACGGCTCACAGCAAAAGTATGCCTGACCTCATGGAAGTTTTAGCCGACTAAATGCGAGCTCTGGTTCCTCAACCACCCAACTTCGCATGAGCAGACTACTAAACTATCTGCTGACTCCCTCTCCTCAATCGCGATTCCTCCTTCATCAGCGTGGTGCCCTCCAATTTCTCCTAACTTTTGAGTCCATCTTTAGGTCTAAATTGGTTAACCACGAACAACTTTTTAAAAACCTTGAATTGAACCCCACTAAGGTTTTTTATACTTAGGAATTACTTGTCAATTCCTAAGCTATTGTATTTTCTGATAGTTAGTCCCTCTTACAGATTCCTGCCGTCCCCCCAATACTTTGACGATCTAATCTTCAGGAAACTCGAATGCTTGGTCAATGTCAAACTCTTCCCAGACCCCCGCGACCAAACTGCTTTGGTTAAATGGTTTGGAGGTCTAGGTCTGCGCAAGTGCTCGTCTTTATTTCTTCCCTCCATCCACGCTTGCTCCCCTTTAGTAGGCAACATGCTCTCCTCTCCAACGTGGACTAATTCCAACTGAGAGATGGATAAAGCTTTATCACGCTGGAGAGAGCTAACTTTGTCAGTTCCAGTTACAATGGAGGATAGACGAAAACAGAGAGCATGGGATAATCTACGTGCAGGTGCCACTTTCAACTATCTCCTTGACCAATCTGATTAATTTTCAAGGTGTCACCTACTTTCAGCTAATGCAAAATTCTCAGGGGACTGGATTGATGCCCTGCCTGTGGTCAACATTAGAGGTCTACTCAGTCTAGATGAATTCCGCATCTTCATCGCACTCAGAGTGGGAGCTGACGTCTTTAGGGGACTGAGATGCTGCTGTGGTAGGTCCTGCGACCTTGTAGTGTGCGACCGGCTGCTGTGATAAAAAAAAAAAATTCCCCACAAATGGTTTCAATACAGTTTTAAGAGAGATCTGGAAGAATTAGATGAGAGTTCTCCTGTAATTTTCTTTCGTGCAAATAAATGTTCGTGTTAATTTAATATTTTCATAAAAGTCAAAAATGATAAGATACGTCAATGTTACATCACTTATAATTATCATACACAAAATAGGCTTAAAATGAAACTAAAATAATGTTTAGGAATACTTGACCAAACTCGGCAATTAGATTGGAAAATGCTGCTTTTTTCTTGATTTTGAAACTGAAAACCTATTTTCGAAATTGTTTACGTATAGAAGAAGAGGCTGGATCTTTTATACAACTACTCGTGAGAATCGTGGATGATATCATTAAAATCAATGAACTTACTGAAAGGAATTCCGTGGCACGGCACGAGCGTTGAAACTGCAGTAAACTCCCTTACATCGTTGAGATGATTCATAATTGATTACTGTAATTAACCAATGCATTACCTTCTAGAACCTATGTATTGCTGGCTAATAATTAAATGCCTTCGGTGGTATTCTAATTCTTATATTTTCGTTTATTATTTAAAAAAATATAAAATAAACCAAAAGCATCTCACAAAATATGGATCTGCAATCATTTTTTTATTATATTAGGATTACTTTTATTACTTTTATTTCTTTTCAAAGAAAACTACTTCGCTTTTGTTTAATTGTCGAATTTCCGGTAAATTAATCTTTGCTGACTTCAGTCGTTTCACTTTCTGGATCATAAAACGAAACTTAACTGTTTGTGAAAATTAAATCTAGTGTTGTAATTAATATGAGTCGGTCCGTTAATGTGCCGAATAAGCGTAATATTGCTGATAAAATCTTGTACTCCTTCTTCCTGATTATCTTGATTCATATCATTCCAATATTTCACTAAGTATAAAATCTAAAATTTCTGAATATTGATTCATTTAAAGGGAAAATATGAGAATTTATAATTAGAATTTGGAAAATAATAGAAATATGCATCTAATGGACTCCAGGGGTAGTTTCTGACTGAATAATTGTTATCTCATATTTAATAGAAACCAATTGGGCAATCCCGCCCTGCACTTTCTTGCTCACAACAGTTGATCTATCTGTTCTCAAAATATGATATTTTCCGGTCAAACGGCAGAAAGCTTCCTCAAATCGGTTATGTTTAAGTCACATTTCAATAATCATTAAGACATAATTTAGATATAGTGTCGTTAAAAATAATATTGCTCTTGATTGCATCTGCAACGATAGTTTAGTAAAAAGAAGTGCAATTTCGTACTTTGTGATTTTTAGTTTAATTTAGACTCAATTTGCAGACTTTCAGTTTGTTTTCCCACGTCTTTTTTCTGAACCACGGAATTGTCTGGAGAGTCTCGCTGGATAATTTTATAATTCCTGAAGATCAAAATGGTTTTGCTTTCATCTTTTCTGATCGTCAACCCGGCACGTGACTCCGACTGGACTCCTGCTGATGTACGTTACCTCCAATCTCACGAAAGGCCTATATTTGCCGCAGATTTCCTCTTTCAGTCGGCAACACAAGTCTTGTGCCTATCTGACATTGGCACCTAGCCGCGTTGTACAAGAATACGACCTTCATGATCCTGAACTTTCACGCTAACTCTTCACATACCACGTTCTCCAAAATATGATCCACTTCCAACTTGTCGCACAATTGATCGATCTTTTTTTTTATCTCTGCATCTGTATATATATTTTTTTTATGGCAGAATATTGTTTCAGTTAAGATTTTATAATGTTGAAAATGATTTATTGATTTGTCCAGCAACACAGGCGAGATGAAGTCGATAAATGAATCTGATTATCTTCAGCGAAACTGCTTGCTACAGTATGTTTTTCCAAACTGCCTGCTACTGAGATTCAAAGTTTTTGTCAGAAAACTAGCCGCTGCACTTACATATATGTCCCATTTTAAAGAGAATATCTTTACTACCATCTATATAATACAATGTCACAATGTAGATACGGTATGAATGAAAAGAAAAAAAGGACCACATTTGTAACATTTTTTTCATTACTTAACCTTGGGGTCTTTTTAATGGCTTAGCCAGGAAAGGAAGCAAGCTCGACATTTTTCAGTCTGTTAGGAAGAAGGTATTATACTCAGATGGGAGACTTTGCTACAAAGCGGGCTCAGCTAAAGGCACCCAAGGGTCAGTTAATGGAGTTAAACATGGTGATGGATAATGCTAGTTGCATGGTCTTTCGTGCTCGGCGGAATCCCTCATTAGACTATCATCCCTTTAAACTCCAAATGCAGAGAAAATATAAATTACGAAGTTCAAATTGTAATTTATCTAAAATATTTTCTAGTCCACAAGACTATTTTGTCATTTTGATATTAGTTATTCCACAAATGACAACAGAAGACACTTATTGTTTGTCATACAAAAAAAAAATAATAATAATAATAAACTCTTGAGAGTTTTACAAAAGAGTTTTGTAAAGTCAGAATGTAATTAAACATAGAAATAGTTTGAATATCTGGTTTATAATAACCATTAATCGATTACAAATAAATCAATAAATCTACATTTCTGTTTAATATAGTTTATATTAAAATATAAAGTCAAGTTCGTAGACGATTTTACTTTTACTTTTGAATTTAAATGACTGTATAATGATATTAATATTCCAACATAGAAAATTTATAATTATTTATTCCTCATTATAATGGAATTAATTAGTTAATAGCATGAAAAAACACACAGATCTACAGTGTACTTCGGAGTTTTTAAAAGGTGGCAGAGATATCAGATGTAATTCTGAAATCGTTATTTTGGCAAATTATTAGTGAGAATGTGACGTCACTATCTTGTGGCGGATAAATTAAATGTTGTCCACTGAGTCTCAATTCTGCTTCCTGTGGTCTCTTAAAGCAAGCAAGAGGCAGGTTTGATATAGTTAGGATAGGCACTTATGAAACAAAACAATGTGAAATAAACCACTAACGTAATATTAAATGAAAGACAACAGAGAATGAAGAGGAAAATTAACAGGGACAAAATAAAATTTACATGTAAATAAAGTTGAAAGTAACAGGTCCAAGACCTCTTGTTATAAGAAATAGTATTTGAGAGACATTGCAATCGGAAAAAGAAATCAAATGAGAAAGATTCAAAACGAAAAATAAAATTTAAAAAAAAAAAAAACTCATCGAAACCTTTATGAACGTGGAGAAAATGAAACATAAACCGATTTTACAAGGAAGCCCTTGTATAAATGAAATAATAAAAACATCTGAGAATACAAATAAATTAAAACACAAGAATAAATTACAATTGATAAGATTGTTTCAGATTGCATATTTCAAGGGGTGAGGAAAATGAGAATGTTTAATTCATGCTTTCCCCCTCAATAGTACTGGAGACGTGATTATATTACTAGTATAAAACTAAAGACAGTCTTGAAGCTTCGATGCAGAGTGACAGTGACCAGATAAAGTAAAGAAGAAAAGAGAACGAGATGACGAACTTAAGTAGCATAGCTTCGTTAATTGATAACAAGTTACATAAGTATTTACTGAGATGTAGTCAAAACAGCTAATACAGGTAAAAAGTGAGAAAGAGAAGCGAGAATGATAGAGAGAGGAAGAAAGAGAGAAATATGAAAGTGAAGAGAGAGAAGGGGGAGAAAGAGACTGACTGATAGAAAAGTGAAGAGAGATAGAGTACAGAGAAGGAATGCTGAGTGAGTAAAAGAATAAAGGAGGTGGAGTAACTGGAAGAGATATAGAATGTGAATTAGGGAAATGTATAAACGTATAGTGAGAGTAAATGAGGTATAGTAAGAGTTAGTAAATTAGATAAAGTAACGAGTGGCAGGGAGAATGACTGAAATAGACAGCTAGAGTGGATGAAGTGGTGGATTTCGTTCTATGGCCGCGTACGGAACCTCACAGATCAACAACAGTGAAAATATAACACCCACAGAATCAGGATACAACAGCAATCTAAATCGCCATCAGACAACCGATCTGAACGGTCCAAACGTTGGTCCGTCAGACGTACGTGATAAAGTTGAGACTGTTTATTCGTCAGTACATCATGGTGCGAAAATGCTCCCCAGATCAGGTTAGTTTACTGAGTAATTATTAACCCAAGTGATTTAGTTTATTATATAGTCAGGCAATAAATACATTGCAACCTATATATCTATATATATGGAATGTGTTTGAATATATATATGTTTGTATAATTATCTTTTTGTTGTCATTAACTAGTATATTCATTTCTCTAGCTCCTTTGAGTTATTAACATCTTTTTAGATTTTTATTATATTAATCGGTGGGGGTAAAACGATAAAATAAGGTTTGACAGTTGCAGTGAGATGTCCTTTACTAAAATAAAATATTAAGCAACCCCCGTTGCGAATGATATGTCTTTACTCACTGATGTTAAAATACTACCAGTTAAATTTTTATAAAATAAAATAATCTTTTTTAGTTAATGCACAGATACATATACAGATATATATATAACTTGCATGTGTGCGAAGTCGTTTGTAACAGATCGACGAAAACAAAACATTCGAAATAATATCATCGTTCATTTACCAATGGAAAAATCAATTATAGATGATACTTATTCGATTTATGGTAAACTGCCGATTCCGTCGATCTCGAATTATATTATATTGTTATATATGTCAATCTGTCAATATCCGTATTGGTCTTTTTTAAAATATGCAGTATAGTAGTAAGTATAATGCAAAGAAAGACTTTTCATTTAGTACGATAGATTTAGTAACTGAGTTGCAATCCGTATATTGGGCCGTTACGTCAACATTTGTGTACGTAGCTTCTAGACAAATGTGCATGCACACACAGACAATAAATAACTCGTAGACACGGCTACAGAATATCATACGAATGTTTGTGTGTGTATGTATATATATATATATATATATATATATGATGTGTTTGTGTTTGGTAGGACAAACAGGAGAAATAGAACTCAATACATGCTGATAAAATTCTTTAAAAATCGCGCATTCATATATATATATATATATATAAAATACACTGACGTATATATAATACACACACATATATAATACAAATACATCCATGAATATAGTACAAGTGTACTTGAGAATTTCATTTTTTATCTATATTACATCATTTACGGATTAAAAGACAATTTTATTATATATATGTTTCGATTTGTTGTAATTACTGATGTACGTAGTATATATATGTGTATATAATATATATACACATATGTATGTATACATACGCATACATATATAATTCGTGTATATGAAGTAAGGGGGAAACGTAGACGCTATAAATACACACATCGATCAAAATACATATTTATTTTTATGGACATTGGGTATAGAACACCAAGATAAAACTGTGGACTAGGTTTTTTTTCAATTTAATTTATTTATTTGCTCCGGAAAAAATAGCAATATTGTTCATCACCTATGCACCCTTCGATGCCTTTGTTTTTTTTTTTATATATCTTTGTTTTTGACTTTCCATAATCTGTTTATATCGGCGACTATTCACTTCTAACCATAAAAAAAATTGAAAAATTGGCGATTGTTGATTATAGATATTCGATTTGAAGATCCGAATCTCATAAATAAACATGTGAAACGATCAGATTCCATTTGGAGCAGGTCTTATTCACTTCACACCTCCCAAAATGAACTGGGTCATGTTATTTTACTGTTTTATTTATTTATGTTGCCCCTTCCGGAGTATTAATCTCAGAAAATATTTATCATTTCTTTCTTTCTCCTTCGCTATATATATATCATTATCATCATAATTTAACACCCACTTTCCATGCTGGCATGGGTTGGACAGTTTGACAGGAGCTGACCAGCTGGCAGCTCCCCAGCTTCATATTGTCTATTTTGGCATGGTTTCTACGGCTAGATGCCCTTCTTAACACCAACCACTTCACAGGGTGTACTGGGTGCTTTTTTTTTTTTTTTACATGGCACCAGCACGGTCCCTTTTTTATGTGACACTAGCACCCGCGAGCCCTCAAGGGAAGGACCTCTCGGCTGAAAGGGACGTAGAGGTCATTCCTGTATGTACGCACGTCAGTTTTACTCAGCTTGATGTGTCTTCTCAAGCACAGCAAACCGCCAGTTGTCTCGGTCCCTTGTCATTTCCTCTGTGAGTCCCAACGTCTGAAGATCCTTTCTCACTAGTTCGTCCCACGTCTTCCTGGGTCTACCTCTTCTACAATATTATAATATACTTTTTTTAAACTTCTGTACACTATGTATATTTCCCTTCCTTTTCATTGTATACTGTATATATTCTCTTTTTTTATCATTTCATTATATGTCCCCCCCCCACTTAATGTCTGTTTTGTATTGTCAGCGCATCCTTCGCCCTGATGGCAATAAACTATTATTATTATTATTATTATTATTAAGCTAAAAACAATACAAGTCATAAGAAATAATATAGATCGTTGGTTAGTGCTAACCATCGAACTATATTTCTTATAATTTGCTTCGTTTTGTCTTTAGAAAAATAATAATAATAATTAGACACATACCTACATACATACACGTGTCATGATTAGTCCCGTTAGTGATACATACGGAAAATGAAATCTATTTGATACTAATTAGAAACCGATTGAAGAATCTTATTCTAATGTAAATGATCAAATTAGCAAAAATAAGTTCGATTAAAAACACGAAAGCTAATTAAAGCTAAGTACACAATCATAATTTTCTTTTTTGTTTACTTCCTGAGAGGGAGTATTCACCGTCAAGTAGTGGAGTATTTAACCAATTTAGCAAATCGATATTTTGTACACCTAATTCAAGTGGGGTAGAATCACTTAATGGGTAATTAGTTTGACTTCATGTGAGGTTTAGTCATCCATACTTATCTGAAAGACTAGAAAATGCTTGTTGTGTCGTGTTTTTTTTCTTCCAAGGACAAGGTGATATAGGTAAAGTGATCAAGGGTGTCGAAAATGGGTGGACAATTCGCCTGAGTCTACAAATACAGTTACATTTTTTTAACATCTTTTTCTTTTTTAAAAAAAAAAGAGACAAATCGTTACGTGCAATTGAATGCATTAGAATTACATTTAATTTTTAGGTGTTATTAAATTCTGATGTGGTGTAATCAAATATAGTCTTTGAGTAATCAACTTTGGGATTTTTTTTAGGCGTTTTAGCTAAAATTACAAGAGTGGTAGATTTTGTTCACCTACATCTTACGTTATTCAATATTGAAATAACATACGGCTGCATACTAAACAATTTTACTTAGCTCTAAAGTTTTCCACCTCTTAAGAAAGACTGAAAAAGTTTTTAATTGTATATATTTTTGCTTTATCTGGCTATACGTGTCCCAGTATTACGGTATATTTGAATCCACTACAAACTACTTTCAGTCTACGTATTTATAAAAATGCATACGTGTTATGTATGTTTATACAATATTTTTCCAGTATATTGTGGCTGTGAGTTTTTTAATTTATTTTTCACAATGTAACTGTCACCGTTCCAGTTTCTGTATTTTACATTATATTTACCTTGTCTCCACATATTGTAATAATACTTTTTAATAATTTGTACCATAGTCAACTTCGCCTTTCCCCCTTTTGAGGTCGTTACCGTCAAGTACCAGTTAAATACTTAGGGGTCTTGTGCCTATGTAAGAAATCAGTCATATGCAATAATGTGGAGTTTAGAAAATAAAATTAAGCGGGGGAAATGCTACCTATAATCACATCACTCCTCTTAGAATAAGACTGTTGGATTCAGGTAATGTTTGAAATTCTTTTAGAAAGTTTGGTTACCAATTCCAGAAATATAAGCAGAAAAGTTTAGGCTATGTTTAGTCCAAAATATCTTTACTTCTCTAAGAAATGAGATGTAGTACTGGATAAAATTTTACTGCTAACTTCAACTTCAGGATTGGATGTGATTAATGTCCTAGAATGCTGGCATGGCTGGAAGTGCAAGAACATTAAGGTTGTTCCTGTTTTCTGTTTCTGCAGTGAGCCCAACCTCATCACTATCAATACTAGGTCTTGTCAGGGAGAAACCTGATCCATTTTCTGTTTTAAGGCCACCATCTGGCTCTTAGATGCCTTTAATAGAATGTATTCTATTGCAAGTATTCGGGCTAGATTACTGGTCTGAGGATAAATTAGTTTTGAGTTACATTGCAACCCCTGAGTCCTGGCTTCTTTGCCTCCCACTGCCAGAACCTCTGTGGAAAGGTTTTATACATTGATTTTCTTCTGATTATATCATTCAGAAAAAAAAAGTTTTGGAAACACCTGAAACACAAAGAGTGGCTTATGCTTGATAATATTGAAGTTTGAAGTCGGTGTTACCATACCTGTATACACAATAGGCTTGTGAACAGATTAGCTCTGAGGCTCTGTACAAAGACAGAGCTCCAATACGTCATCATTCCATAGAAGTTAGTACATAATATGCATCAAGCTTACTGTGAACTTTCTAAGTACAAGAAACAGCTGTCACAGATCCATATCAAAGATGATGCTAAATATACATAGGAGATGAATTGTTTACATGTTCTTAAGACTGCTGCGTTTCAGTGCATACAGCCATCAAAATTGATTCAACTGCTATGACCTTACAAGTTCCAGATTGTGTTCAATATACACAGGGGGAATTTCCCATTCAAATTTAGCATCTTGAGGCTACAAAGATTTCAACATAGAAATATCTTTACGAATGATGCAGGCTAATGGGCAATAAAAGGCTGTTAACACTGATGATATGAGCAGGTTCTATTACAACTTAAAGTCTAAACAATCAATTCTACTTGTAGCAGAGACTAAAGAGCCTACATAGAACTGAGTACATGATGCCTATTCTGTTTTAGATCAGGAAAATCAAGGGAACAGACAAAAGACATATATATAATATGGTGATTGCTTATTTAAAAAGTCTTTTGATACTATTTTCCAATGATTCCTGCAGAATAGTGATCTTGAAACTCAGTGATTCCAAACAGAAATGTTATTGTACTTGTCCACTTAGGGGGGGGGTCTCCCTGTCAATGCAAGCTTGATAACAAGATAGTCAACCAGAAAGTTATTACAACACAGTAGTACAATGATACAAACTTACTGGTACTGTTTGATTTTGTGTGTGTGTGTGGTACAAAGTCATCTTCCTCAATATTACTCCCTTTGCAGTTGAGTGGTTTTGCCTTGCAAGTTACCTGTTAATTTCACTGTTGCTGACGTCATGTAAAAAGCACCCAGTTACACTCTGTAAAGTGGTTGATGTTAGGAAGGACATCCAGCCAGAAACCATGCCAAAGACAGAGTTTGGTGCAATTCTCTGGCTTATAGCTTCTGTCAAACTGTCCAATCCATGGTTGTATGGAAAACACATTGAGGCCTAATTTCTTAGGCCTTACTGTCAGCTTTTAGATGACTGAATTGCTTTGCCAATACCAACCTGGGCCTTTCCTACCTTACAGAACTAATACTGTTTATGAGATGGTGTTTATAAATAACACTAGATTAACCTTTGGTAGGCATTCATCGTTTGTGCTATAAACATGATATGATACCAAACACAAAGACGGGTATGTACGAGTCAGTTATACTTCTGTTGTTACTGTATGAGTTAGAAGTTTTGATACCATACAGAACATAAGTTTTCTCCACAATTTTCATTTTCATATGTACAGCCTGAGCACCAACTGATGCATTTCAGGGAGCAGTTATTTCCTGTTGCAAATTGGATAGCATTGAAAGCTTTTGATTACATTGACCCCACCCCCTGTGTTTAACTGGTACTTATTTTATTGGCCATGAAAAGTCGACCTCAGTGGAATTTGAATTCAGAACATAAGATAGATGAAATGCCACTAAACATTTTGCTGGTGTGCTAACGGTTCTGTTAGCTTTGCTGCCTTATATCATCTAATAATATTACAAAGCAAAATGCAAGAAAGAAGCATGAAAAATGAGCTTGCAAGAAATAACTAAGTTGTAATTGATTTTTCCCGGCAAGTTACCTTAGAGTGATTTTCTGTTGTCCTTTGCAGTCCTATAGGAGAATATAATAAGGTCAGCATTGCAAGCTAACGTAGTAGTCCATCATTGATATTATGTCTCTGTTGCTTACATTTGTTAAATGTACTTCATCCTGGTACCTATTTACAGCTAAATAAAGCAGGTCAATAAAAATGAAAAATTTTAGATTGGGTCACAACGTAGTATCTGTGATAGTAATCCAATGATAAACTAGCATCAGAGTGAGTCTAGTGTTACTTTATGGTTTGATTACTGCTCTCACCCAGAAAGTAAATTCATCATCTTCATTTAATGTCCATTTTCCATGCTGGTATGGGTAGGTTGGTTAGACAGGATCTCACAGGCCACATAACTGCATCAAGTCTCCAATGTCAGCCTTGGCATGGTTTCTATTGTTGAATGCCTTTCTTAGCACCAACTACATTACAATGTGTGCTGGGTGTATTTTTTCATAGCACTGGTACTAGTAAGGTCACCAAGTAACTTGCAAGACAGGAAAATAGCAAAAAAAGAAAAAGTTCCCTCAACTGTGTTGCAGTTGATCTTGGAGTAATCATCAGTATAACACTACCTTTGCTAAGATATAATTCTAGGAGAAGAAAAATGAATATTTATGTGTATATAAATATAAACACATGTATATTTATTTAAATGTGTGTGTCATTGAGTATTTCATTATAATCATCATCATTGTATTAAAGTCCATTTTCCCAGGCTTGCATAGATCAGACGAAATTTATTGAGGCAGATTTTCTGCAGGTGGTGTCCTTTCTGTTTCCAATCCTCACCTGTTTTCAAGCAAGGTAGTGTTTCTCCAAGGCCAGACATGTTTTTCATAGAAGACTAGAAACAAACATCATTTGTATGATAGGGTGATTTGTTTACAACTATCACCTGATGTTCAAGGCAAAGAGACACAGACATACATATACATGCATACATATATATATATATATATATGCATACAACAGCTTCTTTCAGTTTCCATTTACCACATCTACTCACAGGGCTTTGGTGAGCCTGGGACTATAGTTGAAGACATTTACTCAAGGTGCTAAACAGTGGGACTGAATTCGAAATCTTGTGGTTGGGAGGCAAACTTCTTAACCACACATCCATGTCTGCGTCTGTATGTGTGTATTTGCACATGGGAAGACCAATGAAGTGCTTCTCTTCCATGTTGGACTTAGTATGTATATTCTACTCAGGCAGCAAGGACTTTACTGGTTGCCTAGGCATGAATTTTAGCTACATTGCAAAGAATGTCCCCTAAGAGATTCATTAGCCATCCCCACAGGTGTGCTACAAGCATGTCTGCATAAGGTACACAAAAACCTGTGATATCAATATAGGGTCTTTGGAGGGCCTTGCAGATGGCCAAGTGGGATAGAATATCCTGAACTGGTACCTCAAGACAGGAGAAAAAGAGCTGCTGATGGTTGCTGCTGCATAAAAGAGCATAGAAGTGTGAGTGCAGCAATGACCACACATAGATGTGACCTCTGCAACAAAGACTGTCAAACTCCAACAAAAACAAAACGTAAAATATGCAACAGGAATAACTCGTGGACAGTTGTGACTGAAAGTGGCAAAAAATGTGGATGAAGAAGATCTAGCTGCTATTTTTAGCTGGATGTATGACTGTAGGAAGGTTCCCTCATTGACATACACACACACACGTTTTTGTATGTATGTATGTGTGTGTGTGTATATATATATATATATATATATATA
Organism: Octopus bimaculoides; assembly: GCF_001194135.2. Lineage (NCBI taxonomy): Eukaryota > Metazoa > Mollusca > Cephalopoda > Octopoda > Octopodidae > Octopus > Octopus bimaculoides. Next base: position 41,343,717 of record NC_068982.1, on the reverse strand, counting down.
TATATATATATATATATATATATATATATATATATATATATATAATTATTCAATATTAACGGTTTTGTATTAGAAAACCAAGAATTTATACAAGGCTGTAAAAGAAGTGCTCAAACTAGTTGAGACATGGGTACAAAGTTAATTGCAGAATAAAACCGTTAGGTCATCGACTCAAAAACCCGTAGCCCACCAATGACCACATATAAGAAGTACAACATAGACCACAAAGCCAAATTAGTAAAGGGAAGTTAAAATTTTTATACATAAGAATAAAAATCGATTAAAAATACAATCGAATAACATAAATAAATAAACTACGATTAAAAAGTTGATTAAAATATTAAAGACCGGTACAAATACAGTAGAATAAATATATATATATATATATATATATATAGAAAGTATAGAGAAAAAAAATAATACATAGGGAAATGTAGCACAACAGTTCATTTGCTGAGGCCAATAGCCAACAAAAGAAGTTCAAGATAAATAGTACGAAAGTTCAACTACCTCCCTCATGACAGCAAATTTAGTGGGTAAAATCCAATTTCATAAACAGGAATACCGAAGTGCACAGGACAAAACAACAACAGAACATCCAGTGTGTGGCAAAGTAAAATCCAAGTTTCACCATTCCGCAGGTAACATCAGTAAAGTCAAACCATAAACATCATTTACAGTGGATTACAAGTATAGGTGGAACACAAACACAGAACACCTATGGCCATTTCTGGGGTATATCACCGTATTTAATGTATAATAGAGCACAAATTAGTGATAACCCTTTCTACAGGGTAAAAAAGACACACAGACATCAACAAAGTCACCAGTCAAAAAATTATAATTATGAGAGCAAGCTTAAATAAATAATATGGACTAGACCAAAAAAAAAAAAACAAAAAAAAAATCTATTTTTTAGTATACCCTTTAGAATAGTCAGGCAGGTTTGGTAACTAAAACTATTAGGTTTCAAATCCAACGTAAGCCATGATGAAAAATAAATAAAAACTAAATACTACCATTGTATCTATATTTTTATTATTATTTTTATATCAATATTTTTGTCTTTTTATTTTAATTTTTATTTCTATCATTACCATTACTACCATTATTACCACTACTAATACTATTATTTTTGTTCTTATTTCTATT
>NC_068982.1:41330767-41341687 GCF_001194135.2 Octopus bimaculoides | reverse complement strand
TATATATATATATATATTTATATATATATATCATCATTATCATCATTTAACATCTGTTGTCCATGCTGGCATGGGTTGGACAGTTTGACAAGAGCTGGGGAGCTGCACCAGACTACAGTCTAATCTGACTTGATTTCTATGGCTGGATGCCCTTCCTAATGCCAACAGAGTGTGCACAGGCACTTATGTGGCACCGAACAGGTGCTTTTACATGGCACTGCACAGGCACTTTACGTGGTACCATCATGAGTGCTTTGCAACACCAGAGGGACTGGTCTTAACATATCTGCTGCAGACTATGGGTCTTCTTGAGTACAGCAAGGTACCAGGCATCTCAGTTCTTTGTCATCTTGCTTGAAAGGTTCAGTGTCCTGAGGTCATTCTTTGGTGTATGTATATATATATGTGTGTGTGTGTGTGTGTGTGTGTGTGTGTGTGTGTGTGTGTGTGTGTGTGTGTGTGTGTGTGTGTGTGTGTGTGTGTGTGTGTATACAATATCTAAGTTGGATATCTCCTTTTAACTGCTCTACTGCATTTAACCACTTTGCATCCATTTTGGCACATTTAAAAAATTCAAATATATGATTATTGGATTAAACGCAGCTAGAATATTTTCTTTTACTATATATGACAGAACTTTATTCAAGTAAGAATTTCTTGAATGACGAAAACTCATCTAAAAAAAAAAAAGTGGAGTGGTATTAACCCCTTTACTGCAGAAAGCAGTTTTATGTACCTGTCTATCTTTTGTTGAGGAATGTCGTGTTTAAAACTATTTTATGTCAAATTTATTGAGAAAATACCAGTTCTATTTTTTAGTAGATATTTAACATCATGGCTAGAATAATCATGAAATTTAATTTTGCAGCTCAGGGCTGTCTTAGGTTCATATAATACTAGCAGCAGTACCTGGCCTTGTGCAGGTTTATTAATACTAAAATACATGCAGTCACACAAATTCATTGTTTTGGCTAAATAGTTTTAAAAAACGATGTTAACAATCTTCAGTCTGAGAATATTTATTTACTTTTATAGAAAATATCAGCCCCGACCAAAAACAAACACAAAAAACTATGACTTGTGACCTTGCTCTTTGAAAGAGGTGCCGCTATGCAAAATTTTGGTTGTCTTGGTACATAACAGTGCCTGTAACTTGAAGCATACATACAAAGATTCATACATACATACATTTTTTTTATATATTAAGATTAGTTAAGTAGTTGAAAGTCTAACAGAAAAAGACTTCATTCGGAGTATAAATAAAGATATGTTTCTTGTAATTTAATACTTTGTAGCAAGCAACCAGTGGGTATAAAATAACTACTTCATGTATGCACATTTACTACTTGGCTATCAGTGTCTCTATACTGCTCTCTGCTTGTATATGTGTGTGTGTGTGTTTATACATAACTGTCGTAGGCACAGACATGGCTGTGTTGTTAAGAAGCTTACTTCCCATCATTTGGTCTTGGGTTCAGCACGCTGGTCAAGTGTCTTCTATAGCCCTGAGCCGACCAAAGCCTTGTAAGTGGACTTGGTAGATGGAAACTGAAAGAAGCCTATTGTGTGTGTGTATGTGTGTTACTGTCTCCTTACCTCTTAATATCATGTGATAGTTGTAAATGTGTATTGCTGTCGTGCAAATGGTGTCGTTCGTTTCTAATCTTCCATGAAAACATGTCTGTTCTTGGGGAAATACTACCTCACTCGGAAACAGGTGATGGTTGGCAACAGGAAGGGCATCCAACCCTAGAAAATCTGCTTCAACAAAACTCTGTCTGACCCATGCAACCAGGGATAAATGGACATTAAAACAGCAATGAAGTTAATGATGATTGTCATAAATATCATGATTATTGTTTTAATACCCATTTTAACATGCTGCTACGAGAACAGAGCTGCAGTACAGCATATCATCACTTGATCCTACATTTTCTAGTTTGTACTGGCATTGTTGTGCAGTGCATTAAGGTGGTGAGCTGGCAGAGTTGTTAGCACACCAGGTGAAATGTTTAGTGGCATTTCATCCATCTTTATGTTCTGAGTTCAAATTCCGCCAGGGTCAACTTTGCTTTAAGAAAGCATCGAAAAGTGAATGATGAGGATAATTTTAATTGACTCCAACACTAACAACCTAGCAAGAGTCCTGACCTCACAGCTGGTAGAATTGTATTGTAATTTCATTTACAGTAACCAATTATTATCTGTTGTAAAGTAAGATTTATTACAGTGTTTAAAAAAAAAAAACCAAGCTAATTAATTAAATGTCTGAGATATTTTAAATAAGATTATGACTTTGGAAATGAAAAGAATATTTGATATTCACACCATACTGCATTTGATTTCTGATTGCCATCAGATGTCTTATTTCAATGTGTATTTAATACCTGACTGAATTCAGTATAGCAATTACAATTTTATTAAATCTTCAGCCATACCTCAACTTATGTCATTTTGAGTTAGGTCTTTTTTTGACTTTGTCTTATTTTAAGAAATTAGTGGGGAAAATAAACCAACTTCAGCTGAATTATCTGACTTTATGTTGGTCTCTCTTTTACTCTTTTATTTGTTTCAGTCATTTGACTGCGGCCATGCTGGAGTACCACCTTTAGTCGAGCAAATCGACCCCGGGACTTATTCTTTGTAAGACTAGTACTTATTCTATCGGTCTCTTTTGCCGAACCGCTAAGTTATGGGGACGTAAACACACCACCATCGGTTGTCAAGCGATGTTGGAGGGACAAACACAGACACACAAACACACACATATATACATATACATATATACGACGGGCTTCTTTCAGTTTCCGTCTACCAAATCCACTCACAAGGCTTTGGTCGGCCCGAGGCTATAGTAGAAGACACTTGCCCAAGGTGCCATGCAGTGGGACTGAACCCGGAACCATGTGGTTGGTACGCAAGCTACTTACCACACAGCCACTCTTGCGTCTCAGTGAACATATTTAAAATAAAATTTAAAAAGACACCTAATTACCAATACTAAAGTAGAAAATGAAATAAAATACATGTGAGGATATATACAAACCATTTATTAAACAGATATGAGCTAATAAATTTTTTTAAATGTTTTCCCATGATATATCATTTTTGAGTAAAGTCACATGTCTTAGAACCAATTACTGTTGTAAATGAGGTATACCTGTCGAAAAACCAGTAATAATCTTTTCTACTTTAGGCACAAGGCCCAAAATTTGGCGGGGAGGGGGCCAGTCGATTACATCGACCTCAGTATGCAACTGGTACTTAATTTATCGACCCTGAAATGATGAAAGGCAAAGTCGACCTCAGCGGTTGAACTCAGAACGTAAAGACAGACGAAATACCGCTAAGCATTTTGCCTGGTGTGCTAATGTTTCTACCAGCTCACCGCCTTAAAGCCATGTAATAATAATACTCAAAGATGTTGAATTCACTATAAATATGAATTTATTTCATGAGGCTTAAATTTTTGTCATAAAACTTCAACTTGGTCACTGACACAGATCAAGGTATTGTGCAATGAAAATTTTGACACCTTCATTGTTTAAATGTCCACCTTCACATGCTTGTGTAGGCTAGGTGGAATTTGTTGAGGCATGTTTTCTATGGTTAGATGCCTCTTTCCTGTTTCCAAGGGAGGTAAGGTATATTTTATTCAAAATATGGAAAGGAATATAATTGTGCTGTCAAGTCAAGGAGACAGTAACATGCATGCGCACATACATATTTGATGGGCTTCTTTTCAGTTTCTGTCTACCAAATCCATTAGTAAGGCTTTGGTTAGTTTGGGGCTATAATAGAAGCTACTTGCCAAAGGCACCACACAGTGGGACTGAACCTGAAACCATGTGGTTGGGATGCAAAACTTTTTACCATGTAGCCATACCTGGGCCTTGTGAAATAAATTAAAATTTGGAGTGAATTTAACAGCTTTATGCGTTATTATGTGGGTCTTCCACAATATAGTAATTTCAATTTCAATAATGTTTTTCAAGTTTTTTTTTTTTTCATTGGTATGAAAAAAATGGGTGGTATCCTCAAAACCCCTTCATTTTTAGTCTCTCCTAGATGGAGAGATAATGATATGAGAAGCGAATCTCAGTATGATTAATGTTTTTTGAATTGATGCAGATTAAAGTTAGAGGTTAAATTTGAATGAGAAGGAGTATTTATGAAGAATTCAGTACAGCAGTTACCATATTTGATATTATAAAAGATGCATGGACATATTAAACACGCCCTAATTTCAGTAGCACATGTTCAGGGAAAAAAGTTTTTAATGCATTAAAGCATAGAACACAGGGTGATTCTGTTTGGAGATATTTTCTTGGGAAAAAAAGGATATCTTATTTACCATCAAATCCAATAATGTAGGGTGCAATGAGGGATGGAAAGTTGGTAGGGAGATCCCTTAAATTGGTTTAATTAAAGGTGGTTTAAAATCAACAAGTTCATTAAAATTTTGTGTTCTTAGTCACACAAGGAACTAATATTTCAGAGAAGGCCATATATATGAATTAGTTATCAATTTTTAAAAGTCTTTTTATTCGTATTTTGCAAGGTAATGGTGAGTGAGATTGTTTTTCATATGTTTGCATTTTGTTGAAGTAAATGTTTTCACATTTGATTCTTTGTGTAACTGCTAACCCACTTGATCATAACAGGATGTTTTAGCTAGTTATTGAGGTTGGCAGAGTAATGTACCTTGCCTTGAAATTGTGACTTCTCAACTTCTCTAGTACTGTTTTAACTATAAAAAGGTGTTAAAAAAACGAACTTAGGAACATGTTTGTGTGCAGTTAAAAAACAAGTAATTTATGATTTATCTAAAAAACAAAATAAATCTGTCATAATTCCTAGGCATCTCACCTTCTGGTTATACAAACATTTTGAAAAAACGTAATTGTAGTTATTGTCAACAGTGGTTTGTTTTTTTGTTTATATTTATGTTATATGAAGGTAGTAGAATAAACAGTGTTGATACTTTTTGTCTGTTTGAAGTTGATAGTGTCCTGGGTATGACTTTAAACTGCATCTAATAGTGGATCATCAGTTCAGGACTTCTTGGGTTTTGAAAAGTGTGGAACTACCTCTTAGCCACTCCACTATTGCTCCCAGGCCTGCTCTGATTTGATAGCACCTGTCATGATCCCAGCTATGGATAAATAGGAAGCCAGAGTACACTGAAATCATGGGATGCAGCATGATGGATGCGAACTATTTTAGCAAATGAACTTATTAGAATCAATGGTGAATATCACTAGATGCTGGGCAGGTGAACAGACAATGAACTGTCTATTGCCTGGATCAACCAGTTCAGTTAGTGAACTACTGCTATCATCTGTAGTCATGGCGGTGTGCACAGATGAGATACTTCAGCTTAGCAAAAACACCAATATGGTTTATTGTTCCAGGCAAGTCACCCAGTTCGGATTCAAGATTGATAAAATAAGTACCAAACATATTTTGAGACTAATTCATTTAACTATTCCCCTTCCTTACAAATGTATCAGTTTAAGAACATTATACCATTGTTTCAGCATAAGAATTTATTTATGCTATATGCTTCTTGACAAAACTGAAATATTATATTGATAGTAACCACCAAATATATTCCAAGTTATATTTTAGTAACCAGTAAACATATTTTCATCACTGATTGAGGCTTGATATGCAGTGAACAAACCTTTTGGTATTGCAAACTTTTTGTTTTTAGTTTGTTTAGGGCTTATACAGCCCAGGCTTTTATCTCTTGTGTAGTAATTAGCACAGTGAAAACAAACTAATTCAAAGTCCATAGTTTTAAGCATGTTACTATCACAAAGTACACTCGCTACTCACCTGAATTTTATCCAAAAATATCAACCAGTATTTTCTGTGTTGGTGCTAACATGGTTGTGTGGTTAAGAAGTTCACTTTGCAGCCTCGTAGTTTCAGGTTCAGTCCTCACTGTGCTGCATCTTGGGCAAATGCAGTTCTCTTAGAGCCCCAGGCCAACCAATGCCTAGTAAATGAATTTGATTGATAGAAATTGAGTTGAAAATCATCATGTATGTATGTATGTGTGTGCATCTTTCTGTTTGTCCCTTTGCTGCTTGATGACTGTTGTTGGTTTCTTTACATTTTTTTTAGTAGTTTGGCAAAAAGAAATTCTTAGAATAAGTACCAGGTTGTCAGACTAATTTACCTTTGGCACATTATGTTATGACAAAGCCTTCAATGAAGATTCAACATTTCATTCAATGTTATAGGATGCTAGCACAGGAAAGATGTGGTAAGAAACGTGCTTCCCAACCACATGGCTCAGGATTCAATCCCACTGTGTGGCAACTTGAGCAAGTGTCTTCTTCTATAGCCTCAAGCTGACCAAAGCCTAGTGAGTGGATTTGGTAGACAGAAACTGAGAGAAGCCTGTCTTATATGTATATGTGTGTGTGTGTTTCTGTCTTTGTGTTTGTCCTACCCTACCATTGCTTGAAAACTGTTGTTGATATGTTTACATTCCCATAACTTAGCGGTTCAGCAAAAGACCAATAGAATAAGTACCAGGCTTTAAAAAAATAAGTACTAGGATTGATATATTTGACTGAAAATCATTCAAGGCAGTGCTCCAGCATCGCTGCAGCCTAATTATTGAAACAAAAGATAAAAGGGAAAATAAAACATGGTATATAATGAAAGCATTCAAACATTGTCACTATCTTTCCTGATTGTATTGAATTTCACATAGAAATTTTGGTCCTCCAAAATCCTCTTGGTGTATAAGTTGACTTACCTATTTTGGTCTGAAAATTTGGTATTGTCTGTCTGAAAATTTGCTATTTTGTTTGGAGAAAATGTTTTGAGGGGCTACCTTTCAGCCTGTAATATTTTTCTCAAACGAGATTTATGTGATAAATTTGTGAACTCTTCATCTAATTAACATATCAATTTTTATTCACAATAGAGATTTTCTTGGCCACACGCATGCACACACACACACACACACACACACACACACACACACACACACACACACACCATATTTTTTAGCATACGGATCAGCATAGTATATAATATAAACATTCAAACATTGTCCCTATCTTTCCAAATCATTCTGCATTTCTCATGGAACTTTTGGTTCTTTAAAGTTGTCTTGGGATATAAGTCAACCTACCCCTCCCCTCCTTTTTTTTTTTCCACTAATTGTGGTCTGAAAAATTCAACTTGTATAGTGGAAAATATGGTACATTCAGAATCCCTTTCATGTAAGTTTTCTCATAACTGAACAACTCTTACAGGAAAATTATATAAATAGGCACAGGCGTGGCTGTGTAGTAAGAAGCTTGCTTCCCACTCACATGGTACTGAGTTCAGTCCCACTGCATGGCACCTTGGGTTAAAATCTACTATAGCCTTGGGACAACCAAAAGCCTTGTAAGTGGATTTGGTAGACAGAAACTGAAATAAGCCTGTCATCTATATGTGTATGTGTGTGTGTATTGAGGTGTTTGTGTCTGTGTTTGTCTCCCTACCATCACTTGACAACCAATGTTGGTATAGTTATGCCCTCATAACTTAGTGGTTCGGCAAAAAAAACAAAACAATAGAATAGGTACTAGGTTTTGCAAAGAATAAGTCCTGGGGGCAATTTCTACAACTAAAACCCTTTAAGGCTGTACTCCAGCTTGGCCACAATCTAATGACTAAAATATACAAAAGAATAAAAGAAAATCTAAAAGACGAAATAAATGATTTCAATTTAGCAGTAGGAGCATTTGTTTTTATGTTATGGTCTGTATATAAGGAGTTACATTATCAAATATGGTGATTGTCACAGCTAGCCATGTGGGTTGAATGAATATATTTTTTCTCACTGCTACAGGTACAAGGTCTGAAAATAAGTAGGAAGGGACTAGTTGATTACATCGCCCCCCAATGTTCAGTTAGTACTTATTTTATCAACCGTAAGAGGATGATAGGCTAAGTTGACTGACTGTGGTGGAATTTGAACTCAGACTGTAAAGCCAGAAGAAATGCTGATTAGTATTTTGTTTAGTGTGCTAACGATTATGCTAGGTAGCCATGGTTGGATAGAATGAACATAGGCACAGGAGTGGCTGTGTGGTAAGTAGCTTGCTTACCAACCACATGGTTCCAGGTTCAGTCCTACTGCGTGGCATCTTGGGCATGTGTCTTCTACTATAGCCCCGGGCCGACCAAAGCCTTGTGAGTGGATTTGGTAGGTGGAAACTGAAAGAAGCCCGTCGTATATATGTATATATATATATGTGTGTGTGTGTGTGTTTGTGTGTCTGTGTTTGTCCCCCTAGCATTGCTTGACAACCGATGCTGGTGTGTTTGCGTCCCCGTAACTTAGCGGTTCGGCAAAAGAGTTTGGTAGAATAAGTGCTAGGCTTACAAAGAATAAGTCCTGGGGTCGATTTGCTCGACTAAAGGTGATGCTCCAGCATGGCCACAGTCAAATGACTGAAACAAGTAAAAGAGAGTAAAGAGAGTATTGTTCATATCTTGTTACTGATACTGAACTATGTTCCTCAGTTCCGAAGAAGTATAATTCTTCTTTGTAACCAATAGATCCATTGTATAATTGATGACCGTTTTGTGTTATCATGATGTCATATGTTTAATTTTCTCATATCTTGTGTAAAGAGTATATCCTCACAAAAAGTTTTCAGTAGTGTCTTAATGATCCAACTAATTAAGTTAAGACATTTCTTACAATTTATTTAATTTTTATCTTTTACTTGTTTCAGTCATTTGACTGTGGTCATGCTGGGACACTGCCTTGCAGGGTTCTAGTCAAACAAATTGACCTCAGGACTTACTATTTTTCTTTTTTAAGCCTAGTACTTATTCTATCAGCCTCTTTTGTCGACTGGTAAGTTATGGGGACATGAACACACAAACATTGGTTGTCAAGTGGTGGTGGGGGGGACACACGGAGACACACACACACACGCAAAGACACACACACACACCACACTCGCAAAGACGCACACACGCACTCGCAAAGACACACACGCACTCGCAAAGACTCACACACACACACAGAGAAAGACACGCGCGCACACACACACACACACAATGGGCTTCTTTCAGTTTCTGTCTACCAAAACCACTCACAAGGCTTTGGTAGGCCTGAGGGAGCCATGAGGTTGGGAAGCAAGCTTCTTAGCACACGGCCTATACTAAATTAAACAGGTTTCTGCTGCAGAGATTTTCTGACAGTGTGAAAAGAAAAAAGAAAAGCCTCCTTACTTATCATATAAGGAGTGATACTTAGCTATTCATGAACTTTGTCCTAGTTATGTATTCTCTGTCATATTTCTATTGATTTGGTAACAGCTGTCATTAAGCAAAACTCTTAAATATGAAATACAAGAGATAAATGAAAGTATGATAGTAAAACTTGTAGTTTTTAAAATGGGGACTATATTTAACTCTTTGACATTTAAACTATTCACATCTGTCTCAAATATTCCACCTGTTTTATGTTCAAACAAGATCTTATCTCTTATACCTACCTTACAATGTCATTCTAAAAAAACTAAATAATCACTTGAAAACCAGGATAATGCATAATTAATTCAAAACAATGTGAATAGATAAGTATTAAGTATCATTTTTGAAATAGCAAATCTGAATGTTTAAAGAGATAAGTCCTCAATTTTAAGTTAACATATTTAAACAAATGACAGAGTAGCCATGTTCTGAATGTGAAACATAAGACCAAAGTGCCAAACATGTTGTATCTGTCCAGTTTCCATTATCAAAGTACAGTAATCCCTCAACTATCGCAGGTGTTATGTTCCAAAATACCCCATGATGTGCCCTCCATGGTACAGTCAGCCAATCTGACCAGTTAACCTGACGACACAAAAGTATCACAGGCAGTTAGGAACCCAGAGGACATCATAAAACTGAAGAAAGACCTGAATGAAATATACAAATGGGCTAACAAAAATAACATGTAGTTCAATTCTATGAAATTTCAGGCACTCCACTATCAGTTCAACACCAGGCTAAAATCGGAATACACTGGACCAGAAGGTAATACGATTCCAGAATCAGAGTCGGTGCATGACCTAGAGGTTCACACGAGCAATGATGCAACATTCTATGTGCATATTACCAAGATGGCAATACTGTGCAGGCGAGTGGCTGGATAGATTCTGAGGACATTCAGAATAAGGAAAAGGAAGACCCTGCTACTCCTATGGAGGACTTTCATTCTCAGCTGCTTGGACTACTGCTCCCAACTATGGTTCCCAGAGAGTGTGAAACAAACTGTGGAACTCGAAGCAATCCAGCGCCAATACGCAAAGTAGATTGACTTGATGCAAAAGATGGGCTACTGGGAGAGGCTAAAGGAGTTGAGTCTATTCCCTGGAGAGAAGACAAAGATATGCAGTGATATATATTTGGAAGATCTTGGAGGGTTTAGCTTGCAATTTTGGAATTGACAGCTTTATCAATCCTTGAACTGGACAGCACTGCATCATACTAAAGATCCCGTCTTCCTCATCTAAAATGACACATTACTACAATAGTCTGGGTTTCAAGGGCCCGCAATTGTTCAACATCCTGCCAGGCAACTTTAGAGATCTACATGGTGTTGATGTGCAAGTTTTCAAGGAACATCTGGACAGGTTTCTATCTGAGATACCAGATGAACCCACATCACGGCAGGAGACACAAAGAAGAGCAGCTCTGTCCAACTCGCTACTTCACCAAAAACAACACCAAGTAACTATAGGTAGTGCACCAGCATAACCTCAGCCACCGGCTGAAACCAGTAGAAAATAAAAGAATATATATGTATATGTGTGTATATATATATATATATATACCACTGGTGGTAAATTAAATTTCTAAAATTTCTTTTGCTGCCCTTTGATTAATAATGATATATATATA
>NC_068982.1:41326504-41330241 GCF_001194135.2 Octopus bimaculoides | reverse complement strand
GGTCAGTAGTCATCACCTCGGTGAGGCCCAATGTACGAAGGTCTTGCCTCACCACCTCAGCCCAGGTCTTCCTGGGCCTACCTCTTCCACGGGTTCCCTCAACTGTTAGGGTGTGGCACTTTTTCACGCAGCTATCCTCATCCATTCTCACCACATGTCCATATATATATGTGATGGTCTTCTTTCAGTTTCTGTCTACCAAATCCTCTCATAAGGCTTTGGTCAGCCTGTAGCTATAGTAGAAGACACTTTCCCAAGGTGCCACACAATGAGACTGAACCTGGAACCATGTGGATGGGAAGCAAGGTTTTTATGGCACAGCCCAAAAGTTAACATAAAATCTTGATAGGTTTTAATTTAGCTCATTTTGAAACTGCAAGTTTATATCATAGAAATGAGGGTGATCCCAGGCAGCATGCCTGTGAGCTAGGGGATGGAGCTTATTTGGCTACAGCAAGTGGTAAAAAGAATCTCTCTGGAGGTTATAGTACTTGGAAAGAGAAATTGAGTATGTTCTAATGATAGGTAGAGAAACCAGATTCTAAAATGCTCTCAATGTCAATCATAGAGAGAACTCAACACTATGTTAGCAAGTGGGGATAGAAAGAGGAACAAACAGAATAATAATGATAAATGAATGGTGTATGTATATATGTGTGTGTGAATAGAACTGTTTGTTTCAGTTCAGCTGAAAATAGAACTTACTTATTTTAGTGGTTAGCATAATAAAGAAATCAACTGTGAAAACAAATATTTTGACTGTATTCACTTGTGCAGAACAATTGAAAGCATTTTTAGGATTTAGAGGAGGTTAAAAAAACGTTTTGATATAACATATATATATATAGACAAATATTACATTTGTAGATCATGAACCTTTTCAAGTACAATTGCAGTGATTCAGCCACTCAATATACATACAATTGACATACTTAAAAAGATAATTTCCAAACATGACAGGACCAATACATAATTTTACAGGACAAATGCTTATTTTTTTTTTTTTTTAATCTAAATATTACAGTAAAAAGAATATATCATACACTGAATTCTACCCAAGGAAAAATATCTGTCATAAATCTAAATGCCAATATACAGCTGGATATTTTCAAATACATATTTTTCATTAGTTTGTCAAAAATTTATTTTATTTAATCCTTTAGCATTCAAATTACTCTGTCATATGTAATTCTTAATCAATCACATTGTTTTGAATTGATCTTGCATTATCTTGTAATTTCAAGATTTTGACAATGTGGTTGTTTAGTTTTAATATGACATTTTAAGATAGATATAAGAGGCCAGATTCAGTCAGTTTGAACATAAAACAAATAGAATATTTGGGCCTGATATGACCAGTTTAAATACTAAAGGGTTAAGGAGGGGAATACATTGGGATTGGTTTGTCTCTTTTGTATATTTAGAACATTTGTTTGGTAGCTGAAGAATTTTTGTTGACCCATTCATATACAGAAGATCTGTTTAAAGAATTCCATTCATAAATTTAACCCATTTACATTTAAAAAGTTTTGCTTTTTAAATTAATATGCTACAAAGCAGAAAAAATAAGCTAGTTTAGTATCTTCAGCTTAAAATAGCTAAATTATTAGTTTGTTTTAAGAATTGGCTGATTTTCAAAAACTAATCTTAGTATCTGGGTACATATATTTGTTTTTACACATGCATGTACACGCGCGCACACACATACACATTATTGCTGAGTGTGTATATTTAGTTATAATAGCAATATCGGTAACTCGGTCGAACTGATGTTTTTAGTTAGTTACCAAGCAGTTATCTGGAACCAGAATGGAAATATCATTGAAGTGGAACAGTTATGAATAAGATGTATACGTCTTTAGAAAAAAAGATAGCCAGTCTTGATTACTATGATGTATGTTGCAACCAATGGGAAAATGTGTTCCTATCACACTAGATTTTATTATATTTTGTAGTATTCTTTGTAATTTAAGTTATGTGTGAATGAATGTTTTGAATTTTCAAAAATTGTATGTTATTCATGTGATAAGAAGTTTACTTGCTAATCACATGGTTCTGGGTTCACTCCCACTACATGGCATCTTGGGCAGGTGTCTTCTATAGCTCCAGGCTACCCAAGGCTGTGTGAATGGTTTTGTTTGACGAAACTGAAAGCAGCATATTCTCTGTGTGTGTGGGGAGGTGTATCTGTGTGGAGGGGTGTATCTGTGTGTGTGCACATGTGTGTGTTTTTGTGTTTGTCTACCACTATTGCATGATAACTGGTGTTGGTTTGTTTATGTCCCTGTAACTGAGTGTTTGGCATAAAAGATCAATAAATGAGTACCAGCTGATTCCACCTCTGGTTTGGACCTGAAAGTTTTATCACTTAAAAACATGTTTAAATGCTTTAAAAAATGGTAGTCAGTGGGTGAAAGATCAGGAGAATATGGAGGATGTGGTCAAGTCTTGTATCCCAAGTCTGTGAATTTCTGCAGCGTCATTCTTGCAACATGTGGCTTTGCATTATCATAGAGCAGAAATGGGCCACACTGAATTACCAATGCTGGCCCCATTTTTTGCAAGTGAGCATGCATTTCAGCAAGTCGATTGCAGTAAACTCCGGCTGTAATGCTCTAATTGGCTTCCAGAAATATGTAATGGACAACACCAGTTGTAGACCACTAGACAGTCACCATAATCTTTTGCTGACACAACTTTGGCTTTGGGAAATGTTTGGGGGACTCATCACAATCAAGCCATTGACCTGATTGTTTACGGTTATCATAAAGGATCCACTTTTTGTCACAAGTGACTATTCGGCCAAGAAAAGGATCATTTGTGTTTCGCAAAAAGAGCATCGAGCAAACTTCAAAAAACCGAACTTTTTGATTTTCATTGAGCTCATGTGGTACCCATTTATCGAGATTTTTCATCTTACTAATCTTCTGCAGATTGCATGAGACCTTTGCATTATCAACACTAAGTGCCTGAGATATCTCTCTGACACTTTTATTCAACAATTGCTTTCAATTGTTCATTGTCAAGACTGCATGACCATTCTCTACTTTCTTCATCTTCGAAACCACCTTTGTACTGTGCGATCATTTGTGGACCCCTCTCCTCATGCTCTGTTGATATTGGCAGCAGTTTCGGAGGCATTGTGCCCAAGCTTAAACTCATGCAAGAAAAGTAAGCGAAGGTCCTTTTTTGTCATATTTATAATTAAGGGTGCCTATGCTTCAAGAATGTTTTCTGTCTGAAATAAGTAGAAAATTATTAAAGAGCATACATCAATTATTAAGTATGTTGAAATTCACCTCAAATATAATTAAAATACTATAAAATTGCATTTCAAAACACAACACATAAAGCGGCCATTATTTTCAGAACAACCTAATACTTTTCTACATTTAAGAGATGAGGAATTATGTACATTATTTACATTTGACGGATATTTGTCCTCATCTTGTTTGTTGTTAACACGTTTCAGCTGATATACCCCCCAGCCTTCATCAGGTGTCTTGGGGAAATTTAGAACTGGGTTCTCATTCCTAATGTATTTTTTTTTTGTTGTGTTGTTATCCAGGTCACTGCCTGGAATCAAACTCGGAATCTTGGGGTTAGTAGCCCACACTCTTAACCACTATGCCATATGCCCGTGGGCAATTATGGAGTGAAATTTAGGGCTTATAAATCTAATATTCTCCTATCCTTCCTTAATACCGGTTCCCATATGCTATTCATATCTGCACTCA
>NC_068982.1:41312325-41326095 GCF_001194135.2 Octopus bimaculoides | reverse complement strand
GAAAAATATTTTATATATATATATTATCTATTATATATATATTATTTATATATATATATACATATATATATATATATATATATATATATTATCTATTATATGCTTTCACAAATAAACTTGCAAGCATTTTAGAAACTTCAAGAAAACTATAAGGGGATGCTGAAGCATATAGCTCTGAGTGCACAATGTCTTATAGCAGAAACAGCTTTAAGCTAATGAAGTACATTGCATAATTTCCTTTTCCTTTGTCATTCATCTAATTTTATATGTTTAATTTCATATAACCTGTTTTCTGTGTATATTTATTTTTGTGTATTTGGGCTAATAATGAGGTGTTGAGCACTTACTCTCATTTACCCACTCGCACGCACACACATACACAACCAGCTTCTTTCAGTTTTTTTGTTTTCTACCAAATGCACTCACAGGGCTTTGGTCAGCCTGGAGCTACAGTAGAAGACACTTGCTCAAGGTGCCATGCCATAGAATTGAACCCAGAACTATGTGGTTGGGAAGCAGACTTCTTATCACACAGCCATAATGGAAATATCTATGTAGCAAATGTATGAAAATAAGAAATATTTGCTGCACATTTGATTGATAAACTTGAAACACTCTATTTCTTGACACAAATAGGTACATAAATATTGATCTGTAATAAAATTTATTGATTTATGGTAACTTTTATTGATACTTGGTATATAGATGTATATTTTTATAAGTGAGTATTTAAAATACTCCTTAATAAACTACGCTTGTGAGGACTTGTTGAGGCAAGTAAAATCGTTGTCATGGCTGATGACTGTACCACCTGATTGGCACCAGTGCCAGTGGAAAGTTAAAAACACCATTCAAGTGTGATCGTTGTCAGGGTCGCTGACTGGCTCCTGTACCAGTGGCATGTAAAAACCACCATTTGAGCCTGGTTGTTGCCAGTGCTGCCAGACTGGCTCCTGTGCAGGTGGCATGTAAAAAAGCACCATTTGAGTATGGCCGATGCCAGTACTGCCTGACTGGCCCTCGTGCCGGTGGCACGTAAAAGCACCCACTACACTCTCGGAGTGGTTGGTATTAGGAAGGGCATCCAGCTGTAGAAACTTTTCCAGATCAGATTGGAGCCTGGTGTAGCCATCTGGTTCACCAGTCCTCAGTCAAATCGTCCAACCCATGCTAGCATGGAAAGCAGACGTTAAATACAATGATGATGATGATGATTTGGGAAACACAACTGGAATTAAGGATGGTATTCTGTTTTCAAGAACAGGTGCCATAGTGACTGTTCTACCTAGTAAAATTGTCTAGTCACAATTAAAAGTAGATGGCAGTGGTGGTGGGTATTAAATTACGAAATGTTGTTGATCACTATATGTTTTAATAAATAAACCAAAGATGATTGCCAAGAAAAGTATTAGTTAGTCCAATATCTGTTATAAATAAACATAGAAATAGTAACACTTGTCTGTTGAAAGCAAGTAAACTAATCTTGCTGGTTAGTTTGTTTTGCAGTGGTTAATTATTGTGTGTGTGTAAATATATAATGGTATTATATAAGATATATATATATATGTATATATATATATATATTTATGTATGTATATATTTATTTATATATATATCTAGAAATTTTATCTTTTACATGTCTTAGTCATTTAGACTGTGACCATGCTGGGTCACCATCTTGAAAACTCTAGTTGAATGAATTGACCTCAGAATTAAAAAAAAATTTTTTTTTTAAAGTCTGGTGCATATTCTATCGGACTCTTGCCAAACTGCTAAATTACAAGGATGTAATCACACCAACATTGGTTGTCAAGCGGTGTATGTGTGGTGGGGTGAACAGACACGCATACACATATATTCATGCAATGGGTTTCCTTTAGTTTTCATCTAGTAAATCCTCTCACAAGGCTTTGATCGGTTCGAAGCTATAGCAGAAGGTATTTGTCCAAGGCGACAGGCAGTGAAAATGAACTGGGAATCATGTAGTTAAGAAACAAACTTCTTACCACACAACCACTCCTATATATAATAATATTATATAATATATTATATATAAATAATACACACACACAAATTATTTCATAGTTCTATACATGTGCTTGAATACTTGTTACCTGTAACATTAGAAGACTATTTATTATGTGTTAATAATACATGTATAGGTGTTATTGAATTTGTTTCTGTGAATGTAGACATTCTGTGGGCATTGCACATTACTTGTCTGACAAGTGCTACTTTGCAACAGAAGTATTGGCACTTAGATGTCATTTGGTCATACATTTATAAATCATCCACTCTGACAAATTTGTGATTATATACATGCACCTAAGGTTTGTATATTCAGCATCAGGTATTTATGTATTTTTAAAAATTAAGAATAAAATGATAAAATTGCTGCATTCATTTTGTATTGTATATCTACACTAGAGATTATTGTAAATGTTGAATAAGTTTAGTTACAAAGTTTCACACCTACACAAGTGTACTAGTATAGCAAGCTTTCAGTTTATTTATAACATTTCTAAAGGTAATAGACTATGTGTTTAAAGTATTCAGCTTGTAATTGTAAGGGGCTCATATTTCAAATCCTGTTGGCTTCTGTAAAGAGACTTCTTTGTAAGATTCATAGTGAAAAGTCTGCTGAAACATTTAAAATATCTTTTATCATTCATCTTTTATTTGTTTCAGTCATTAGACTGTGGCCATGCTGGGGCACTGCCTTGAAGAATTTTAATCTAATGAATCAACCCCAGTACTTTCTTTCTTAAACCTGGTACTTATTCTTTCGATCTCTTTTGCCAAACTACTAAGTTATAGGGATATAAATACACCAACATTGGTTGTCAAGCTGTGATGGGGAACAAATGCAGATGCACACACATGCACTCACAAACGCACGCACACACATGCACTCACACTCACTCTCACACACACACTCTCACACACTCTCTCACACACACACATACACTCTCACACATTGATAGAATGATTGATTGATTGATAGAATGATTGACTGATTGATTGATAGAGTGATTGATAGAATTTTCATAATAAGGACACCAAGTTAGGGTTGAGATCAGGATATCCATGTATATACTATATACAGACATTCCCACATATACCCATGCATATATTACATCATGAAGAAAAATGTTTTCTTCAGGTAACTGCAGCCATGCTGGGGCACTACTATGAAGAGAGTTTAGTTGAACAAACCAAGCCCAGTACATTTTGTTTTCTTTAAGCTTGGTGCTTATTCTATTGGCTTTTTTTGCTGAATTGCTAAATTATAGGGATGTAAACAATTCAACACCAGTTGTCAAACAAGGAATGGGGCTGGGACAAACATAGAAACAAAGACATACACACACACACACACACACATGACAGGCTTCCATACAGTTTCCTTTTACCAGATTCACTCACAAGGCATGAGTCAGCTCAGGGTTATAGTTGAAGAAATGTGCCCAAGTTGCCACACAGTGGGACTGAACCCAAAGCTTCTTAACCACACTGCCATCATGCACCTATAACAGTTATTTATTTTTTTTGCACCTTCAAGCCCAAACGTTGTAACCTGCTTGATAGAGGTCTCATAAACACTTTTGATATCTTGGTCATCATATTCTGCTTGGCTTCATAATCAAGTGGTTGCAGGTGTTCGATCCCACTGTGTAGCCCCTTTTAGTATCTTCCATAATCTTGGGTCAATGCAAGATTTAAGAGATGAGTAGCACTTGTTCTTCAATGGTACCCTTAATCTATCACCTAGTTTAAAACTATCACCTAGCCATTGAAAGAAGCATATTCTGTTGTTAGCATTTAATCCACCCATAGCCAGCTCAAATATTCTACCTGTTTTATGTTAAAACTGACCAGATCCAACCTCTCACACCAACCCTACAATGTCGTTCTCAATATAGAGAAGCACACCATTGAAATCTTGAAGCTACAAAATAATGTGTGATTAATTCAAAGGAATGTGAATAAATAAACAATACATTTGACAAAATAATCTGAACACTAGAAGGTTAAATCAGCTACATCCAGCCCAATTATTATATCTATTTTATGTTCAAACTCACCATATTCAACCTCTCACACCTACCTGACAATGTCCTTGTTTAAAATAAGTAACAACATCATACAGTAACATTATATCACAAAGCTATGAAATAATGCATGATTAATTCAAAACAATGTGACTAAATAAGCATTACATTTGACAGAATAATCTAGATACTAAAGGGTTAACTCAACCCCCTGGTTCGAAAATGACTCCTTCTTGTTGCCAGTCATGATTTCTATTTTTTTTTTTTTTCCAGCTTTTTCCTTTCTGTAAGACTTATAAGTACTTCACTTCTTCCTCTGACTCAGCTCTAAAATGAAGTTATTTAATAGTTGCAACATCATCATCATCATCATCATCGTTTAACGTCCGCCTTCCATGCTAGCATGGGTTGGACGATTTGACTGAGGACTGGTGAAACCGGATGGCAACACCAGGCTCCAATCTAATTTGGCAGAGTTTCTACAACTGGATGCCCTTCCTAACGCCAACCACTCAGAGAGTGTAGTGGGTGCTTTTACGTGTCACCCGCACGAAAACGGCCACGCTCGAAATGGTGTCTTTTATGTGCCACCCGCACAAGAGCCAGTCCAACATGTTTGTAACAACTCTTCTAAGACAGAAGTCCTCAAGCATTGTACCATGGACCAACACACGGCTTGGATCATTTGGTACTGGGCTGCACAGAAAGAATATTTTAAAATTTTGTTGATATTTTATTGACTGTCACAGTCTGCAGGATGTTTTTTGCACTATAGATGTATTATATATGCAATAATTAAATTATAAATCATGCACTTTATTATGTATTGTTATGCATGTTATGCTTCAGTCCATGGGAAAATTATCTTTCATGAAACTAGTCCGTGATGCTAAAAAGGTTGGGGACAGCTGCTCTAAAAAACAATCGTATAGAAATCTATGGACTGAAAATTATGTTGCCTTTGTGTCTGAACTGTTCCTTTGTTTTTTCTAATCATTAATGAATGACTTTACAATATTTAAATTACCCCCCCCCCCTCTCTCTCTTGCACTCTCACACACACACACTCTTGTATGCTTTCTCTCCCTTTCTTCCATCTTTGACTTTTCATTCATATACTCTCTCCCTTGGTTTGCATTTTATTTCTTCTGCTTCATCTCCCCCACCCACCCTCTCTTGATTTCTTCTTTTTATCTCTGTTACTTCTCCATCTTTCTCTCTGCTCCCTTTTACTTCTTTCTCTCTCCCTACTTCTTGTTTCCTTTTTATCTATCTCTTTTGCTTTATCTTTCAAATTTTCACCTATTCTTTTTCTTTTTTGTGTTTCAGTTTTTCTAGTTTTTATCCCCCCCCCCTACCACTTCTTTCTCCCCTTTCTCCCACTTTTTTGTCTACTCATTGTCTCTTCATTCTTTTTTTATTTCCTACTTTTTGTCTCTTTTCTACTCTCGCTATTTTCTCTTTCTTCTATCTTTTCAAGTTACTTATGTCTCTGTGTCGTGCCCTTGAGATCTTGTCAACTATCTCAGCTATCTCTCCCATATTACAGATGTGTGAATTACAACATCTGTCTTATGTTTAGCCTCTGATGACAACTTACCTGTGCTACCACTTATATAAATACTTTTATTATATCTTTGTGCACATACACATAAGCACAGATCTCCTTCAATGATTAAGTTTGGTTTGCTATTACAAGGTCCTGTGTTCAATTCCTCTGTTCAGGACTTTGAACAAATAACATCTACCACAGCTTTAGGTACACCCAGGCCTCATGAATGAAATTTAGTAAATAAAAACTGTGAAATCTCATCAGATAGCTTGTCCTTGTTAGTTCAAAGATCCAGCCCTGCTAAGCACTGTGTTGTGCTGAGTCTGCCCAAGGATTTTTAAAAGTACATATGCCTGTGGGATATACTACCCACTACATTACATAATACAATGGGAAGGTTTTTTTTTTTTCATTTATTAAACAAATAGGGCACTTGTCAAAGTTGCTGGGGTGATGTGGAGTCTGTTCTCACATTCAAATAAGTGTTCAATTAAATACTCTCACAAATAAACACGTGCATGGGTTCATCATCATTGTCACAATCCTCTTCGCCATTGAATTGTGTATATGTAAATGTTCGTATACACAATCTCTCTCTCTCTCTCTCTCTCTCTCTCTCTCTCTCTCTCTCTCTCTCTCTCTCTCTCTCTCTCTCTCTCTCTCTCCCCCCTCTCTCTCTCATATGTTTATGAATATTTCACGTTAGAAATATTTCCAAAGTATTATTTGACAATCACTTTAGTGAGAAAGAATATATTCAATCTGATTTTTTTTTCAGTAATATCTGCATTTTATTATATTATTTACACAAGAAAGGTGAAGAGCTGGCACAATTGTTAACTCTCTGGGCAAAATGCTGCTAAGCATTTTGCCCATCTTCATGTCCTGAGTTCAAGTTTCACTGAGGTCGACTTTGCCTTTCATCCTTTCAGGGTCAAGAAAATAAATACCAGTTGAGTACTGGAGTCAATGTAATTGACTTACCCCCTCCCTCGAAATTTTTGTTACTTATTCTATCAGTCTCTTTTGCCAAACCATCGAGTTATGGGTGTGAAAACAAACCAATACTGGTTGTCAAGTGGTGGTGAGACAGACACATACATTTGTATGGCAGGCTTCCATACAGTTTCTGTCTCCTCCCAAATTCTCTCATGAGGCATTGGTTAACCTGGACTACAGTAGAAAGCACTTGTCCACTTGTCCAAGGTGTCATGCAGTGGGACTGAACCTAAAAACTACATGGCTGTGAAGTAAACTTCCTGACTACACAGCCAGTGTTATTTTTTTTCTTTTTTTTTTTCTTCTAAGATGGCATGATCTGATTTCAGAAATATTTGGCTGCTATTTCTAGCATGTTGAGTGACCACATAGAGGCTTGTTACTTGTTAATACCATTGTTATGATTAATGGTTTTAGTGACAGTATTTCATTCTTGATAGCATAAATATCTTCGTGAGTTAAGGCTAACTATTGAATATGCATCCTTCCCATAAAATTTAAGCCAGTTTTTCTAATTGATATACAATCTCTTATATCTTACTAACAATAGATTGTATGTGTTTATGCATGTAAGTGTGTGTGTGTGTGTGTGCACGTGCGTGCGTGAGGGAGAAAGATTTTTTTTCATTGGAATATCCATTTTTCCATGTTTTGCCTGGGTCAGATGGAATGCATTGAGACAAATTCTTCTGCAGCTTGATACTCTTCCTGTCATCAATCCTCCCCCATTTCTATGCAAACACTTTGCTATGATTAGACGTGTTTCTAAATGGAAGTCTTCCCTCAGAGGGCTTAGTCTTTTTTCTCAGGGCTATAGTAGATATGCCATAGTGAAACTGAATTTGAAACCATGTTAGGGAGCAAACTTCTTAACTAAACAACCATACTTGTGCCAACATACATGCATGTATTTATATGTACATACACAGCAACAGGATACATACCAACCTGTTTGGAGCAAAGTATGACTGAACTTGAGTTCATAGGGGGAGAATGTAGATCCTAAAGTCATACACTAAAAAATTATCATTATATATGGAACTATAGAAGTCTGTAAAACCTTCAGATTTAAATAATTGATGAACAAAACAAGATGCCACTCATTATAGATGTTTGTTAGAGGCTCTCACTCTCAACATCTGAGTAGTATCTTTGAATTGGCCTAATAACTCAATTCAAATAGCCTTTTTTATCTGTTTCAAGCATCTCAGTATGGGGCTTTTTTTTTTTTTGTTTCTTTACAACAACAACAAAAAAATGCATTTAAATGCTTTGCTTAACTCTTACCCATTCCTCTATAAATGTAAGACATGACTTTCTTTAGTGATTCAATTGTTACATTTAACCTTGAAAGATCATTAAGAAAATTCTACTCTTGTTTGACTTGTTACATGTTGGTGACTGTTCTACATTTTTGTTTACACCCATGCAATGATGTTTTGAAACCAATTGGTATTAAATCTTTCTGCTTCTCTCCGTTTGATGAAATGTGTATCAAAATGAGACTAAACAGCTTCTTGGCGATTGCCCTCATGGAGACCCTTCAGTTTCTCCATGGTCTGTACAATTGATAGTAGTTAGAAATAGAAGTAAACAAAGTCTTGTTATCAACCATTCATCTTCTTCATTGTCTTAATGTCCAATTCTCCATCCTAGTATGGGCCAGCTGAGACTAACTTGAGCAATTTTTTATGGCTGGATGCCCTTCCTGTCACCAACTTTCACTTGCTTCCAAGTCAGATTCTCTGTGTGTGCGTGTGTCCGGTCTTCCAGACAACAACCTACTCAGCTGCTGGATGTGTTTTCATGTCAGATGTAAACACCAAGACAGATGTGCCAAAACATCTTCTACCCATCCTTGTGGTACTTCATTAGGGAAACTGTAAGTGCTGAAAGTATTGTTTTTGTATCTGGGGTTAGTACTCATAATCTTTTGCAGACCATCCCAGACTTGTGACGTTGATGTAGCTGATGCCAAATCCGACCAAATGTAGATGGTTAATGTCTGTAGAGAAAGACATGGTCTGTATTACTTGCAGTAGAGTGAACTCCCACTAAGATACTTAATGACCAGGTGATGGTGTTAAACCAAGCAATGTGCTAGACCTGCTATCATTGATTATAACTGATAATTAAAATAGTAGGAACTAAACCTGTTTCGTACACTTAGTATGCTGGGAGTTTTGAACTGCTTCGCTCTGCCCTCATTATGTATATATCATACTTATGTGAGTTCAGTGTGAACTTGAATATAATGCAATATCTACATTTTGTATCTAAAATCAGTAATATATTTTATCCGCCTGTTTTTTTGGTACATTCAAGTATAATACCACCCACCAGTCTTGACCTTGATGTTTTGTTTTAGATTTCTCACAATATATAAAAGAATTCAACATATGTACACACATGCTCATACACACACACAAGCACACTCACAAACATTTATAAATATATTCAAAAGGTGATCATAGTGCTAATTTTTAGATTAGAGAAAAAAACTCTACATACTGATATTTTGAATTGAGTTGTGCACCTGAGAGTATAAATATATATATAGCTATATGATGGTTGAGAAGCTTTCCTCCTAATGAAGTGGTCTTGGGTTCAATCCCACTGTGCAGCACATTGGGCAAGTGTCTTCTACTCTAGCTCTGGTCTGACCAAAGCATTGTGAATGGATTTGGTAGATGGAAACTAAAAAGCCCATCTTATGCATTAGATACCACATGGGTGGTTGTAAACGAGCATCGTCATCATACAGGCAAGGTTGTTTGTTTTCAGTCTTCTGTGAAAAGCATGTCTAACTACAGGAGATATTACCTTGCTTGGAAACAGGTGAGGATTGACAGCTAGAAGGGCATCCAACCAGAGGAAACATGTCTTGTGGTGGAAGAAAAGGAACTTCTGATTCCTGAAAAAAATAGAACAGAAGAAATTGTTTTGATTTGATAAGGCATTAAATTGTATCTCAGAAATACAAGCACTGGTTCGATTTCACTTCTTTAGGTGAAGTTGCATGGCTCAGTGGTTAGTGTCAGACTCACAATCATGAGGTAATGAGTTCGATTCACAGACTGGGCTGTGTGTTGTGTTCTTGAGCAAGACACTTTATTTCGCATTGCTCCAATTCACTCAGCTGTAGAAATGAGTTGCAACGTCACTGGTGCCAAGTTGTTCCAGCCTTTGACTTTCCCTTGGACAACACCAGTGGTGTGGAGAAGGGAGGCTGGTATGCATGGGCAACTTGCTGGTCTTCTACAAAACAATATTGCCTGGACTTGTGCCTTGAAGGAGAACGTTCTAGATGCAATCCTATTGTCATTCATGACCAAAGGGGGTCTATACTTTTTACCTTATTATTAATCAATTTGTTAGTTATTTAACCAACCAACTAATTGATAGTTTGCTTAATCATTCAGTTAATCAATTAATCAGTTGTTTGTCAAAATCCTTATTATATCTCCCAAGATATAATAAAATCTGTTTCAGTATACAAGTCCACATCAAGAATCTTGCAAGTCAAACATAAAAATGAAACATTAAACTGTATAACATTTTTTTTTTCTTGCAGGTTTCTCTCTGTTTAGCTATTTCACATCTGAGCTCACTCGAGGTTATGTTCCGGAGAAAGACCAGAAGAATTTCACAGAGAAACGGAAAAGAATTTATACATTCATAAAGATACCTTTTGAACTAGAACAGGTATGTAATTGTATATTTTAATAATTTCAGTTAAAAGAAACTGATTCAGAAGTTCGTTTAGCATTTAAATGATTTCCCCTTTTACTTGTTTCAGTCATTGAACTGTATCATGCTGGGGCACTGCTTCAAAGGCTTTTAGTCAACTGCAGTACATAAGTTTAAGCTAGGCACTTATTTTGTTGGTCGCTTTTGCTGAGCCACTAAGTTAGTGGGACATAAACAAACCAATACTGGTTGTCAAACAGTGGTGGGGGACAGATACACACATGCATACGTATTATCATTATCATTTAATGTCCCCTTTTCCATGCTAGCATGGGTTGGACAGTTTGAGAAGAATACGAGACAGGGGGCTGCACCAGGTTCTGTGTCTGCTTTGGCATGATTTCTAAAGCTAGATGTGCTTCCAGTGTATACATACATGTACATGACAAGCTTTCACACAGCTTCCATCCACTTAATTCACTCATAGCGCATTGGTTGGCCTGGATTATTTTTACCGTTTTTTTTTTTTCCTTTTACCTGCTTCAGTCATTTGACTGTGGCCATGCTGGGGTATGGGGTACCACCTTGAAGAAGTTTTAGTTGAATGAAGTGAACCCAGTACTTATTTTTTAAAGCCTGATACTTATTTTGTCAGTCTTTTTTGCCAAACTGCTAGGTTCCAGACATGTAAACAACACCGGTTGTCAAGCATTGGTGGGTGATGAACACAGACTTACATACATACATACATACATCCGGCAGGCATCTTTCGGTTTCCATATCCACTCACAAGGCTTTGATTGCCCCAAGGCTATAGTAGAAGACACTTGCCCAAGATGCCACATAGTAGGACTGAACCTGGAACCATGTGGTTGGAAAGCAAACTTCTTACCACAGAGACATGTCTGCACCTAGTGTAGAAGATACTTGTGCAAGGTGTGACACAGTGGGACTTAACTTGAAACCATTTGGTTAGAATAGCTTTTCTTAATTTTAGCATCAGTTATAATGCTACTATCTTATTTCTCTAAGTTTTACTTAGCCTTGCCTATAGCTATGTTTCAGATAATTAACATTTTATAGTTGATGCTGCAAATAACTGTTTCTTCCTGACTATTAGATTAATTTAGCACCAAGCTTAATTGTTACTGGAAAAGCTAATATATCAAAAACTTTACCTGAAGTAATAAATATCACTGACAGTTGGCTTCTGTTGGTGGCCAGAATGGTATTTCATACCTGTTTAGATATAGGAAGTGTGATAGAATTGTAATACTTACATAACTAAAACTATGCAGGAGCAAAGATTGCTTCTTAGAGCTGCATAGAATCCTATAAATTTGGCTGTTGCTTTGACACTTGTTATTACAGCTGAATCTGACTTCAAGTAATTGATAATCAGTTAGTTGCCTGCACAAAAGGCTAATGAGTTTCATACTAATGTCTTTTTTTTTATTATTAATTATTATAGTGAGATTATTTCCTTATTTTGGATGTTATTAATGCAATCCTTCAATCTGTATTACTTCCAATAGTCTTCAGGTGATGTTCCTGAGTTAGACAAAGGATTGAACTCAGACACTTATTGACATGGACTCTACATTCTAAGAAAATTACTGCAACTTAAAAGCTCAAGTTGAATGCTTAAATATTTTGAAACGACAACATTGTTATCCTTTGAGATAATCAGCCAGTGGTTAGAATATCAGACCCCGTTGGTAAAATAAAGGTTATAGGGTCAATCTTTGAGATTGTTCAAGGAATATCATCTGAAGAGACTTGGAGATAATACTGATCAGTAGTGACACAGCAAACATGAGGAAATAATCTTAAAAAAAGAAATAAAATGACAAATATCCTCACAGCTTTCAAGTTAGCAATTCTGGCCTTGTAAAAAGCACCCAGTACACTCTGTATAAATGTTGGTGTTAGGAAGGGCATCAAGCTGTAGAAGCCATGTCATAGCAGATAGCAGAGCTCAGTGCAGACTCTTGCTCACCAGCTCCTGTCAAATTGTCTAGCCTGTGTCAGCAGAAACAAATTAATCTGCATGACTGGCATCCATACCAGTGGAACACTAAGAGCACCTTCCAAGCATGATCGTTGCCAGGGCCGCTGACTGGCTCCCATGCCAGTGACATGTAAAAAGCACCATTTGAGCGTGATTGTTACCAGTATCGCCTTACTGGGGCTTCTGCCGGTGGCATGTGAAAAACAACATTCGAGCGAGGTCATTGCCAGTACCGCTAGACTGGCTCCTGTGCAGGTGGCATGTAAAAAACACCATTTGAGCATGGCCTGACTGGCCCTTGTGCTGGTGGCACGGAAAAGCACCCACTACACTCTCAAAAGTGGTTGGCGTTAGGAAGGGCATTCAGCTGTAGAAACTCTGCCAGATCAGCTTGGAGCCTGGTGCAGCCATCTGGCTTGCCAGTCCTCAGTCAAGCCGTCCAACCCAAGCCATCATGGAAAGCGGACGTTAAATGATGATGATGATGATGATGGCGACGACGATGACGATCATCATGAAAATTGAAAGTTTTGTACAAGCAACTATAATTTTCTAATTCAAAATAGAGAACTACAATGGCTGTATGCCTAAGGTGTTGGACTACTAAGTACATCACACCATTGTTTTGTAGTCTTTTCAGTAAAGCACAACCTTGATGACTAAGTTTACCTGCCTGTCATGTTCCAATCCTATTTCATGGTTGAATAGTTGGTAATAAGAACATCTAATTGTAAAAGTAATAGCTTAAGAAAGAAAAATCGTGAGTGAGTAAAATTTTTTTAACCCATTAGCATTCAAACTGGCTACATCCGGCCTAAATATTCTACCTGTTTTATGTTCAAACCAGCCAGATCCAGACTCTCGCACCAACTCTATAATGTCCTTCTAAAAATAAGCAATCACAGCCAGAAAATCTCAAAACTACAAGATAATAAATGATGAATTCAAAACATTTTGAATAAATCAGCATTACATTTGACAATAATCTGAATGCTAAAAGATTAATAAATATGTAACAAGTATGTAAAGCAAAACTTTTTATTGATGAAAGTTTATGAAGAAATAATAGGCACAGGCATGGCTGTGTGGTAAGAAGTTTGCTTCCCAGCTACACGGCAACTTGGGCAAGTATCTTCTACTATAGCCTCAGAACAACCAAAGCCTTGTGAGTGGATTTGGTAGATGGAAACTGAAAGAAGCCTGTCGTGTGTGTATGTATGATACCCCGGTCTCGCGCCATTTCCGCTCTACCGGTCACTCTTTGCAACACCTGTCTGTGTTCGGATTATCCTTGCGCCGTGAACAGGGATTAGACTTCTCTCTTCGCTCCTTTGCGCCACATGGGCTCAACTCTCCTCCCCTCTCCTCTCTCATCCTTACACCTACTTCCTCCCACCTACCTCTCCCCTCTTGCTCTGACTCCTACTCTCCTTCTCAATTCTCTTCACTCCTACCCACCTTCTCCC
>NC_068982.1:41308716-41311880 GCF_001194135.2 Octopus bimaculoides | reverse complement strand
TGTATATATATATATATATATATATATATATATATATATATATGTCTTTGTGTTTGTTCTCCAAACTAACAGACAACCAGTGTTGGTGTGTTTATGTCCCTGTAACTTGACAGTTCAGCAAAAGAGAATAATTACCAGGATTGAAAAGAGAATAAGGACCAGGGTTGATCAGTTCAACTAAAATCCCTCAAGACAATGACCCAGCACGGCTGTAGTCCAATGACTGAAACAAGTAAAAGATTGGAAGGTTAAACAAATCAAGATTTAGCTTAGGTCTGTCATGAACCCTAGGATTTATAAGGCTTAAGCTTAATCCAATTTCCATGGAATATAAGTGACTGAGTTTACAACACTTTTCCCATGGATATCCCCTATGCCATATCACAGGGTTAACTTCATGTCTATTACTGGAACATATTTATAGCTGAGTGAGCTGAAACAAAATGAAATGAAGTGTTTTGCTTAAGAACTCAGCATACTGCCCAATCTAGAATTGAAACCATGAACTCATGATCATGAATGCGGAGCCTTAACTACTAGTTCATAAGTGTTCAAAGACAAAAATTTAAGGCACTTTAAATATAAATTCCAATCATAAATGATATCAACAAATGATAGAGAAGTTGTTACTTATACGTGTCTTTTAAAATCAACTTCGACATTCCATTGCACACTCACTCATACTGTAGATTTAGTTATGTCTCAAATACTCTTTAATCTTGTTTTGTTGGGCTTCCTGTTGAGAGAAATGTTGGATTTCTTTAAAGGAATTGTGTATGACTTCAGTGCATTATTTCAGGGTCATTCTGCAAACCAGACAAACAAGCTTTCTCAAAGATGAAACAGGTTCTTATATAAGAAGTAATGATTTCATTATTATTCAGATATGAATGATGTTAAATGTTGAAAGTTAATCAAACACTAGGAAAATTTTACTGAGAAACGTTTTGTTAAATACCTTTGTGTTTCCATTCTTTGTATTTTTCAGGTTGATGTGTGTGTGTGTGTGTGTGCATGTACATACACACACCCACACACGTGTGTGTACATATATTACAACAGAGAACAAGGAAGAGTCATTTTTTGGGGTTTCTGTTTTTTTTTTTTTCATTTCTAAAGTGATGTCAACATAGACTTAATAACTCAAATGTTAGAGACCAATTTCAATAATTGGTACAATACAGTATTGGTACCATTTATAAGTTGGTATATCAAGCTGTAATTCCCAGATATTTATAAATTATTATATGCCAGTAATAGATTTACACTATAAGATTCTCTCTCTCTCTCTCTCTCTCTCTCTTTACACACACACACATATATCATCATCATCATTTAACGTCCGCTTTCCATGCTAGCATGGGTTGGACAATTTGACTGAGGACTGGTGAACCAGATGGCTACACCAGGCTCCAATCTGATAGGGCCCGCGGATCATGGAGTCTGATCTCACTTATGGCTATGATTTCTAGTTTATGTGACTTTGTCATTTAGGAGGTACCCTTGTTTCCAAGGAGACCCCAAGCCACGCGTATTCACACAATCAATCTTGAGCATAATCCTCATGTGAGTGTTTAAGTTCTAAAGATAGGAACAGAGAGTCACCGTTCGAAAGTTTTTTGTGTCTCCTCCTTCGGGTTTTCCTCGAAGAGATCACTGTACAGTTTTTTTGCCAGGTATTTTTGGTATTTGCCAACTGCCTTGGGAAAAATGGATTTTAGTGTGTGGTGCAGGGTTGGTGTTATGTGTAGTATTTTGATGTGTTCTGGCGGTGTTGTGTACGGGTGGTTACTGGTTTTTATGTCTTCGTTTGTTGTTTGTTTTTGTGTTGATGTATTCCATCAACACTGAGTTTTTTATGTTGATGGCAGTGAGCATTGTGTGTTTGTTTACTTTTGGGGTTTTGTTGCTGGTGTTGGTGTTGTGTGTGCTTGTGTTGGTGTCTGGAGTGTTTTCGGGAGTTGTGTATCTCCCTACTGTGTTGGTGTTTGCTTTTCTTTTTTTGCTCCTCTTCCTCCTTCCTTTTCTGGCTATTTGCCATTCCTCATTACTTTCGTCTTCCGACGAGAGTTCTGAGGAATCGGAAGGTGGTAAGGGCAAATTGTGAGCGTCTGTGAGTGGTTGTGTTGCTGTTGGCTGCTTGTTATTTGTGTGAAGTGTATGTAATATGGGGGAGGGGGAAACAGTCTTTGAATTTTCTTTTTTTTTCTTCTGTTTCTTCCCTTGTTGTTCTTGCAGTTGCTGTTGTCTTCTCAGTTGTTGGTGTTGCTGGTGTTTCTTTTGTTGTTGTTTTTGGTTTGCGGCAGTTGGGCAGTTCTTTTTGAGTTGTGCCTTGCTGCTGCATACATAACAGCGTGGCCGTCTTCCTTCCACCACTACATACAACTTGTGGTCCTCTGCCAGTTGAATATATGTGAGAATTTTTTGGGACTCCTCTTCAGTGATGTGGAGGAGGACTTCGAGTTTTTTCCCTTCCCAGTTTTTTTTTACCTCTGCAGCAGCAATTTCCAGTATATTTGCCTCCTCCATTTCGAGGTGTATGGCAGATACTATCCATTGCATCTCTACTTCTGAAGGCACATTTTCTATTGTCACCTTCGTCACTCTCTGTCCAAGATAACTCGGTATCATCACCAAGTCATCTGTGTGGAGAGAGAGTGTCGAAAATTGCTTCGTTATATTTTCACTCTGGAAGCGCACTTGAACAGTGGTGAACTTACGCCCCCAAGTAACATGCTCTTGATGAGCCCATATAGGCTGAAGGCCTCGTTCGATTTTTTCGGTGGTAAAGTTATCCGTACGCTTGGTTTTGGTGTTGATGAGTTTGTATGTGATGTATTTCTTGTTTGTGCTTTCAATTATTTGTTTGGGAATGTGTAATTGTACGTTATCACCTTCTTTCGTAAGAAGGGATTTCGTGTCTTTAATTTGTTTTTGTTTGGGTGAATGTTAATATTGTTCTTTTTTGCTTTATTGCTTCTGCAAAATTTATTTTAGTGGTGCTGGCAGACATGTTTTTTGTAGCGGTTGTGATGTTGTTTATCTTGTTTTCGACAGTTCTGGACGGCATTGCGACGATTTTGTTGTATTTGTTGATGGTGGTGTTGGTACTGCCAGGTTCGAAGGTGGTGGTAGTGGCAGCAGAGTTTGTTGAAATAGTGGTG
>NC_068982.1:41306522-41306890 GCF_001194135.2 Octopus bimaculoides | reverse complement strand
CCCCCCCAAAATGTTTTATATAAATGAACTGAACCAGCTGTTTGTACATTCACAAAATTTTATTTGACAAGTTCTAGAAAGGAAGGAAATCCATAATAATAATGAAGAAATAAAAGCATTTTTTTCTAATATTCTGACGACTTTTTTCTCAATATTCAATTTCTGTACATCACACTAACACTCTATACATACATACATACATACATACATACATACATACATACATACATACATACATACATACATATATATGTGTGCATTGCTCTACTCGCACTTTTAAATTTTTTAAAAAATAGGACTTTTATTTAAACAACTAAAGTTATCAAAATTTATAGTACCTTACTTCTATTATAGTCATCTAGAACTAT
>NC_068982.1:41302269-41303441 GCF_001194135.2 Octopus bimaculoides | reverse complement strand
TATATATATATATATATATATATATATATATATATATATATTCACTTATATTAGATTATACATTACAGATTACGTGTTATTTAGTACATCATTAATTATTAAGAATGGAGCTCGCCTCTTTGAGCTGGGAAATGAATGGAATTCCTAGTGTGTGTCTTGTTGTGGCTAATTCCTCCTTTTAAAAAATGGGGAATAGGCCTGGGTGTATTAAAAAAAAAAATTTTAATCATATTGGTGACTACAAGAGATTATATTGCTCATGTTTTGGGTTTATTACACCTCTTCAGCAAAGCACTATTATCATCATCATTTGACAGGATCCGATGGGGCCATAGACTGCACCATGTTCCAGTATCTGCATTAGCATGATTTCTACAGCTAGATGTCTTTCCTAATGCCAACCACATTACAGTATGTACTGGATGCTTTTTATATGCCACCAGCGTCATTGAGGCTGCCATGCAGCTTGCAAAACTATAAGTCCCAAGGTGCATGTGGTGGTGGTGGTGGTGGTGGGATACTTTTTGCTACATGAGATAAAGTATGAGAGAAAATGGCCAGAGCAGAACAGGTTTCTTGCTGTAAAAGTACTGCATGATTATAGTTTCTCTTTTGTTTTCTTTTAACTATAAATGTTTCTCTTTTTTATTTCAGTTTGTCATCTATGGGTTCTTCCAGTGTGTTGATGCCTTCCTTTTCATCTTTACATTCCTTCCACTGCGGATATGTCTAGCTTTGCTCAAACTTTTAACCCATCCTTGTGGTTTTTTTATGTATGGGTGAGTAGAAACTTTTATTGTGTGTATGTTTGATTACAGGTCCCTGTTTTCAAATATTCATTTCATTCATTCATTTTCATTTGGAACCTGATGCAGCTCTGTATCTCATCAGTCCTTGTCAAACCATCCAACTTATGCCAGCATGGAAAACAGATGCTAAGTGTTGATGAGGATTTTAGGTGTGTGTGTGTGTAAAATGAATAAAGGAACTAGAAATAATATTTATTCTTTTATTTGTTTCAGTCATTTGACTGCGGCCATGCTGGAGCACTGCTTTCAGTTGAACAAATCAACCCCAGAGATTATTCTTTGTAAGCCTAGTACTTATCCTATCGGTCTCTTTTGCCGAACCGCTAAGTTAAGGGGATGTAAACACGCCAACATCGGTCGTCA
>NC_068982.1:41299868-41302259 GCF_001194135.2 Octopus bimaculoides | reverse complement strand
ATATATATATATATATATATATAATATACACACGACGGGCTTCTTTCAGTTTCCGTCTACGAAATCCATTCAACAAGTCCTTGGTCGGCCCAAGGCTATAGTAGAAGACACTTGCGCAAGGTGTCACGCAGTATGACTGAACCTGGAACCATGTGGTTGGTAAGCAAGCTACTTACCACACTGCCATGCCTGCACCTTTATATATATTCAACATTTTTAAAACATGTTTTTTGCAACATTTAAACTGAAATCAACATGCGATGCTTTTCTCAAAACAGTAAAATCTGGCTTCCTCTGTTATAAAATTAAATAACCAGTTATTCGGATGGAATCTTAAGCCACTATTTTTATCATAATTGTTTGTGCACAAGCATGGCTGTGTGATAAGAGGTTTGCTTCCCAACCATGTGGTTTTGGGTTCAGTTCCATTGCATGGTACTTTGAGCAAGTGTCTTCTACTACAGACTCAAGCTGAGCAAAGCCTTGTGAGTGGATTTGGTAGATGGAAACTGAAAAGAAGCTCATTGTATGTCTTACTATCTACTTGCTTTGATTTTTTCATGATAGATGTCAATGAGTTTCACTGTCATATGGAATTGGTGTCCTTCATTTCCAATCTTCCATGAAAACATGTCAGATCATGGGGAAATATTCTTATTTGAAAACAAGTGAGGGTTGATCACGGAAAATCTGCCTGAACAAATCCTGTCCAAACCATGCAAGCATGACAAAGTGGACATTAAAACAATGATGCTGATGATGGTTTATAATGCAAGGAAAAATAAAGGAAAATAATTATATAAGTTTATAATTTTTGTAATGTTATGTTCTAGTAAAAAAAAGTCAGCTTGTGTCCATAGCCTAAACACTCCATTGGAAATTAATATAATTATTAATCGTTAGTAAGGACACCTCATTTCATTATGTAACCGTAATATACTATCAAGTAAAAGTGGCGAGCTGGCAGATGCTGGGCAAAATGCTTAGCAGTACATCGTCTGTTGTTACATTCTAGGTCTGAATTCTGCCAGGGTTGATAAAATAAGTACCAGTTGAGCATTGGGGTCGATTTGGGGAGTGGATTTGATAGATGGAAACTGAAAGAAGCCTATTCTGTCTGCATGTGTGTGTGTGTGTGTGTGTGTGTGTGTGTGTGTGTGTGTGTATTGGCAGACAGTCAGTCATAAGAGCAAACACAAAAAGGCTACATTTTAAAAGACCGAAAAGTTAGAATATCAAAAGCTTGACAGCTTGAAAGATCAAAAACTCAGAATACCAAAAACCATGAAAAAAACTCTGAATTTTGAAATATTTTTCCAGTAAAATAAGAAAAACAGTCTTAGAAAAAAACCCCAAAAAAACATTGACATAGTTTTAACCCTTTTACTGCAGACAGCAGATATATCCATTCAAAATGTCATTGCTCTTATCTGTGGAAAGTTGTTTTTATATACCAACCTACCTTTTGTTGAGGAATGTCATGTTTGAAACCATTTTCTATTGAGATATATCAAGTTTATTGAGGCCATGTGATTTGTAGAAAATCTCAACTCTGTTTTTTGCGGGGAGGGGTCTTTTTTTTTCTTTCTTTTTTCCATTTTTGTAAATATTTGACATTATTACTGAAATAATTATGAAATTTTATTTTGCAGTGAAAGAATTAAAAAGGAGTTTATGTGAGGAACATGTAATTTATTTACTTAGAAAAAAAATTGTGTTGCAGAGATATATGGAAGACAGAAGTGAAAACACAGTTTATCTATCAAATATTTCCATTATTTAAATACTCTTGAATACATTCTTTTATTTCATTACAAATATAAATATGAATGATCAGAAGAATGAACTTTAATGGCTGCTGTACTGGTTATATGTAAAATGCACCCATTACACTCTTGGAGTGGTTGGTGTTAGGGAGGGCA
Source organism: Octopus bimaculoides (assembly GCF_001194135.2). Lineage (NCBI taxonomy): Eukaryota > Metazoa > Mollusca > Cephalopoda > Octopoda > Octopodidae > Octopus > Octopus bimaculoides. The sequence goes on along the minus strand of NC_068982.1, from coordinate 41,300,337 downwards.
TTCAACCCTAGAAACCATGCCAAATCAGACTGGCAAATCAACTTACCGGTTCCAGTCAAACCATCTAACCCATGCCAGCATGGAAAGCAGACATTAAATGATTATAATGATGAAATTAGTCCTTGCATTCAACCCTCTCTCGTTCAATCTTATTTTCCTTCGCCTCCATTCTTCCACTATAGTCTATCGAAGTTCAACCTTTTGACCATTTGTATACTCTTTTACTCTTTTACTTGTTTGAATCATTTGACTGCGGCCATGCTGGAGCACTGCCTTTAGTCGAGCAAATCGACCCCAGGACTTATTCTTTGTAAGACTAGTACTTATTTTATCGGTCTCTTTTGCCGAACCGCTAAGTTACGGGGACGTAAACACACCACCATTGCTTGTCAAGCGATGGTGGGGGACAAACACAGACACACACACACACACACACATATATATATATATATATATATATATATATATA
>NC_068982.1:41290792-41299612 GCF_001194135.2 Octopus bimaculoides | reverse complement strand
GGTAAGCAAGCTACTTACTACACAGCCACTTGTATTGAAAAGAATAAAGAAGGAAAATATTCAATAATGAAAGAACTTAAAGAATGGAAATATTCTTTTCTACTCTAGGCATAAAGCCTGAAATTTTTGGGGAGTGGGGGGCAGTTGATTAGATTGACCCAGTATGCAACTGGTACTTAATTTATTGACCTCGAAAGGATGAAAGGCAAAGTCAACCTCGGTGGAATTTGAACCCAGAATGTAAAGACAGACAAAATACTGCTAATCATTCCACCTGGCTTGCTAATGTTTCTTATTTCTTTATTGACAAGAAGGGACTAAACATAGAGGGGACAAACAAAGACAGACAAAGGGATTAAGTCGATTACATCGACCCCAGTGCGTAACTGGTACTTATTTAATCGACCCCGAAAGGATGAAAGGCTAAGTTGACCTTGGCGAAATTTGAACTCAGAACGTAGCAGCAGACGAAATACCGCTAAGCATTTCGCTAATGTTTCTACCAGCTCACTGCCTTGAAGACTGGAAATATGAAAAAAAAGAAGAAAATATCAGGTCTAGGTGTAGGCCTGACTATGTGGTTAAGAAGCTCTCTTTGTAACTACATGGTTTGGGGTTCAATTCTACTGCATGGAACCTTGGGTAGGTGTCTTCTACTATAGCCTTACATTGACCAATGCCTTGTGAGTGAATGTGCTAGACAGAAACTATGCAGAAGCCTGTTGTGTACAGAATATGTGTATGTCTTCATGGATCTCTCCACACATGCACACATTGCTTGCTGACCAGGGTTGGTTTATTTACATTCCCATAACTTAATGGTTTCGACAAAAGAGACTAACAGATTAAGTACCATACTTATAAACATAAGTACTTAGAGATGCTGCATTCAACTAAACCCTTCAAGGCCCAATGACTGAAACAAGTAAAAGATTTATGTTCTCACTTACACCTTTGATATTATATCCCTGCAATCAACAATTTTTAAAGTAATTATATTATGATGTTTCTTAAATAAACTCCATTTTGAAACTGTATATTTCTTTTAAGGCCATATTTATCATTATTTTCCCTATAATATTTCAGAATTCAGAGTTTTTGATCTTTCAGTATTATGGTACTTAATATTCTGAGTTTTTGGTCTTTCAAACTATTGATATTCTGATTTTTATGTTTTTTTTATTTTTTTATTTTTTGTACTTGCTCTTCATGTTCAGCCTTTTTGTGTTCACTGTTATTACCCAAAACCATTTAATTTATAAATCCATTGTTATAATACAAAGGTAAAGGTCTGCAAGAATTATATTCCCTGAGGAAATGTCTGAACTTGCAGTTCTTACTGATTATTTTCTCTCTCCTAAAGATAAATAACCATGTAGCTCCTTCACAAGAATCTGCTTGTACCTTCTCCTCTCCCTTCCTCCCTCTTTCCCTCCTCTCTACCTGTGGTTCTCAACCATGTTTTACCTATGGACCCCTTTTTCATTACTATTTTATTCTGGAGGATCCTCATTGCCATTCAATTTAAAAACTACTTTTATAGATACTTCTTTCAAAATTCCTATTTTGTTACACATTAACTTGTATAGATTGAACCATGTTAAACATTAGAGAAATAAACCTAGCTGTTTCTTACAATACATACATTTAAATGAAAACTGTACATAGGTCCTCAAAATACTACTGTGGATCCCCAATTTACTATTTTGCTAGCATGGACCCTCCAAAATCTTACATGGATCCCCAGGGGTCATATGAACACTGGTTGAGAACCACTACTCTATATCCTCATCTCCTTGCATCTCCTTGCATAAATGCCACTGGGGTTTTTATAGTCTTCCAAGCTGCATGGCAGACTCACTAGTGCCAGTGGTATGGAAAAAGCATGTAGTATACATTGTAACATGGTTGGTGTTAGGAAGGGCTGGATGCTCTTCCTAAGCAGACACTGGAGCATGATGTGGTTCTTGGACCCATTGGATTCTGTCAAACTCTCCAACCCATGCCAGCATGAAGCACAGACGTTAAATGATGATGTGATTTTAAACATTTGATCAGCTTTTTGGGTCATTTGCACTTTTGATTTTTGAATCCGACCAAAGTTTATCTAGAATTGCTGTGTTGTAGTCAATTTGCTTGACTTGGTGTGTATCATGTTGGTTGGGTCTGGCTTGCTTTTGAATTGAATATTTTGATAAATTTAGGATTTAGAAGTTATTTTGAATTAAGTAGTTAACATTTTGGAAGTTGAATTTGTAAGTTGCTCTAAGATAAATGATCTAAATTGAATGATTTAAGTTTGTTAATGGTTTTAGGTTAAGTGTAGTATGAGTATGGGAGATCCACTGTAATAATTTCAGCTTTCTACTAATGTCTACAGTATCCTTTACCAACATTGTTAATACCCTTGTTCACATTTTTTATTGATTGTTCTTTTATTGTTGTTTTTTTTTTGCTTTTGCAGATCCAGGAAAATATTAGAGCCTTCTCAGACATGCGATATCCTCAAGGGCATAATCATAGTGCTAAGTTGTTTCATCCTCAACTATTTGGATATCTCAATGATGTATCACATTATACGTGGCCAAGCTGTATTGAAGCTCTACGTATTTTATAATATTGTTGAGGTAACTAACCACTACTTTTTATATTTTATGATGGCTGAGTTTGAGATCACAAAATATCTATTCCTCTTCAAGGTTACTTGGTTCAATTTAAGGCCTCCTGATTCTAAATTCAATGTTTTGACAGACTTTGCTATGAGAACTAGGTTATCAATATACAAAAGTTCCTGAGAACTGAGTCTTGATGAGTGCTTCATTCCTTAATAAATTCATTGTTCCCACTTTGTTAATGTATACAGCTGAAGCCATTCATCTGCAACAAGTTTTCTTAGTAACCAACAAAGTACAGAACATGTACCACTACCAAAGGCCAACTCACTAAATGCTGTATAGAGTGGCTTGCTCTTAGCTAGGAATGTCTCCTATAGTTGTCTCACTTGGAAGTGACTATTGTTGGCACAATGACTCAGTACAAACTGTCTCAGTATGATGTCTCAGTACAAACTGAACTGCTGCTTATTCAAGTTCATTCTCTTCCTAATTATTTGTGCTATAACTTTTTTTGCTACAGTCATAATTTGTCCATCAATTTGATACTGCTGCAGTTGTTTCTTTTAAGAGCACCTCCTTTGCCTTTGTAGTAGTTGACTAAGAGACTGCTATGCCAGTCATTGGGAATACACTTCTTTGTATTACCCATTTGATTATGCAAGCGAGCAAATTATCTCCTACTTTGCTGGATATTTTTCAGCATTTCAGCAATCCTCCCAGATGGTCAGATATTTTCTGTACCTTCATATTCTTAATGGCCCCATCTTTGACTGTATTGCTATCAACTTCAGTAGCTGGTCCCACTATTGGGACCCCTCCCCCACTTCTTATTTCTCTCTTTTATGTATTCTCCTCATTTAGCAACTTCTCAGATTAGCGTTTTTATACCTTTTTCTTCTTGACATCAGTGAGGGTGAATGCACTGCTATCATTTATACACACACTTTTACTTTTATTTTTAGTTTTATGAAAAAAATTTTGCATAAATTTTTCCATGCTATGGGCACAGGTGTGGCTGTTGGTGAGAAGCTTGTTTCCCAACCACATAGTTCTTGGTTCAGTTCCAATGTGGCACCTTGAGCAAATGTCTTCTACAATAGCCCAGGCTGATCAAAGACTTGTGATTGGATTTGGTTGACAGAAACTAAAAGAAGTTCATCTTGTGTGTGTGTGTATAAATATAGCAATATCTATATATTAACAGAACAGGCTCACACAGAGTACAAAGACACAAATTTCAGGGGAGAAAGTATGGTTTTACAGGTCCAACAGCTGTTTCTGGGGGTTTGGAATTAGGCATTAATGTTGACGAGAGTAGTTTTCAAAAAGTCATGGATGTGCAACTAATAGTGGAAGCATATAAACATTAGGTAAATCCAGTCAGCGTATTCAGGGTGGAGACATAAGTACCTAACATTTCAAATCATAATGCAGGGAAATTTAAAAGTAAAATGTGTGAAGAGGAAAGCCAATAGAAGTAAGTGGAGTAAAGAAGTAGGTGGCTTGAGGGGCATGTGGGGAGTGTTGAAGCAAGGAAGGGCAAGAAGAAGGAGGGGTGAGTAATTAGGGTATTGAGAGAAGTAGAAGTAGAATCAGGTGAGTGAGAAAGTGCAGGATGGGTAGTATTGTGAAGGACGGTCGTTGTTGTTGAGTTTGACAGCAGGTGTTAATAGTTGGGGGTGGGGCTGTAGAACTGAGAAAGATAAATATATATATATATATATATATATATATATAATTTATATAGATAGGGTGATAAATTGAATATTAATTCAATTTAAAACCAAGTGGCCTTGCATATAAAAAAATCTGAAAATTCAGAAAAAATTGTATTACACGTGTATAAGGGATGACCACTAGGTGGATATCCAATATGCTAGAAAGAGGTCATCAACGACCCAACCACAAAGAAAAATAATGTTCTCCAGAAAAACTTCGCAAAACACCAGAACAAGACAAAAGAAGAAATATACAGAATAAAGAATTAGTTGTGTACTGCAGTTTCAAACATTACATCCCTTATACACACACACACAACACAAACAAGCACATATACACACACTGTAATACTTTTTCCTGAGCCATTCCTATGTCTTTTACCTTACACCTCAAACTGATATTTATCATTAACCATTCCTCCATTCTTGTTCACCATTTACTACATACAGCTCTACCTCCAACTCTAACCACCTGTCACTCTTACCAACCTACACTTCCCAATCCTGTGTCTGTATTCTCTCTTATACTCGTCTTCTTGTACCTTGAGAGTACACCCTGACACCTCTTTACCACCATCTTTGTCTCTCTTTCCAACCACTTCCATCTGCCTTTATATAATGCAAAGTAGCCATATCTCATCTATAACAAAATACCTCTTCCTGTCCCTCTATTATACTTTTGCCTCTCAACACTTGTCATAAAGCCACAACCCTCTCTACTGCAGTTTCACTCAGCTGAGGGAGCTTTTTTCTTTGTCTTGCATTCCATAAGCTCTGTAAAGTATTGGGTGACAGTGTCAGCAGTGATATGTATAAATAGGTTATCACCAGTTCAAATATGCTTCAGGCATATTCAAACCTGTAAACCTGTACTAAAACCATTCAATGTGTCTTGTCATGGATAAAATTCCTCTCTGTAGACAAATAGTGTAAATACATTTTGTAAAGTGGTTGGTGTTAGGAAGAGCTTCCAGTCATAGAAACCAGCCAAAGCAAACGTTGGAGTTTGATATAGTTCCTTAGCTCATCGGATCCTGTCAAACTGTCGAACCCATTCCAGCATGGCAGGTGGATGTAAAATGATGATGATAATGATGATGATACATTCACTTTTGCATTGAATTTCACTCACAAAATTTTCTTTGTAGCACAGGGTTTCAATGTCATTATCTATTATAATCTGTGACATGGTTGAAAATGTGTGTTGTAGAGTTAACAGCTGTCGTATTAGGTTGCCTTTGAAAAAGCAGCTGGTCATAAAATCTGTTTTCTAATTACATGTGTGTGTTAATATTTGAAATAGTTCAAGATTTATTACACTCTCTGATTTACTTACTTCTAGTATTTGTCTGAGTTGTTCAAATGCTTGTGGTATGCATGAACTGACTCTCTCCACCCAATTGACATTGCCTGTGAAGGTGCACTGTGCACCATACAACAGATGTCAAAGTGACAGCAGAGCAATGTGAAATGAAGTGTTTTGCTCAAAAAACAAAATGCACTGCCCAGTCCTGGAATTGAACCTATAATTTTATGATTGTAAATGCAACACTCTAACCACTAAGCCTCATGTCCTTACCACTAAAGAAATAGTAAATCAACTATTACACTCATAAGACTGGTATAACAGTTGATTGACAGTGAACTTCTGGAATAGGTTTCCCTATGTTATGGAGAAGGAAAAGGTCAAGGTATTTTTTGTCCAAAAATATTTAAAGTTATTGCATTTTACCCCTTCATTTCCATGCCCTTTTTCAGTAAATTTTTACTGAAACTTTTCCCTATGAAAAAAATTAAATGTGTAAAATTGAAAAGGTGTCAAATTAAAAAGGTGTAAAATTAAAAAGGTATAAAATTAAAGGTGTAAAAAAATTAAATGTTTTGGACAAAAATATTCCTTGCTCTTTTCTTTGTGCATATAGTAGAAAGGATTATTATTGCTATTATTAAGAAGGCAGTGAGCTGGCAGAAATGCTTAACAGTATTTTGTCCATCGCTACATTCTGAGTTCAAATTCCGCCAAGGTCGACTTTGCTTTTCATCCTTTTGGGGTCAATAAATTAAGTACCAGTGAAACACTGGGGTCGATGTAATTAACTAGTCCCCTCCCCCAAAATTTCAGGTCTTGTGCTTTTAGTAGAAAGGATTATTATTATTATTAAGGCATATTTACAGAAGATTTGCGTTCAAATCCCATGGGCAACCTTTGGCTTTTCCTATCCAAAGGGTTTTTTAACCCCAATATTTACACACTATCATTTTTAGCTTTTTCTGCCTTCAGTATCACTGTTTCTAACTATAATTATTTCACATTCTCTTGAAGCTTATAAATTTTAATGATGTCAACAACTTATACTATTCTGTTTTATTTTATTGCAGCTGGCAGATAAATTATTTATTGGTATTGGACAAGATTTCCTTGACTCTCTCTTCTGGAGTGCAACTGAACCTAGAGGAAGGAAAAGGGAACATATTGGAGTCCTTGGTCACCTTATTTTAGCTATTTTTTATGTTAATATCCTTTTGATGAAATGAATTATGTTAATGAACATAGTGTTGAGTCATGATTATTAATAGATTAGTATACCTGTTTTATAACTGTTAGTATACCTGTGTACTTCAACTACATCTATTTGTGCTATTTAAAATACACACATGCATATATTTTCTACAAATATGCAAGCCTACATAAATATATATGTATAAGTCTATAGATACGTATAAACACAGTTTTTGTTTTTTTAATTCTCCCACAGAGTATACATAGAAAGAAACTAGACTAACAAGTTTGCTCTAAACTCACTTCCTCATTACATATATCATCTCTACATGTGTTTCAGTGACAAATGTAAGACTAAATTACATAAGGTTAGTCTTAAACAATTCAGCCTTAAAATCGTCACTGGAACACAATGTAAGGATGCTGTAAGTGAATGATTTTAGAACAAACTTCCCAGTTTTTGTCTTTTACACATTTATTTATGTATGTATGTGTGTCTGCTTGCCTGTGTGTCTCTCTGTCACTGTATCAACCAGGCTGTGGGATGTTGTTAAACACCACTGGTCACAGTGTACTTCCTTGCATTGTTGTAGCTTTTGAATGATGCTATCTTACTGGATAGGAAGGCAGGCCAACATTCCATCACAGGGTTACACCTTTTCAGCAGAATGGACTGAAACAGTGTGAAATGAAGTGCTTTACTCAAGAAGACAATGCACTGCCAGTTTGGGGATTGAAATCATGATCTTGCAATTGTGAGTGCAACACCTTAACCACTAGGCCATGCACCTTCAGTGTTTGTGTGTGTGTGTTATATGTTTGAGTATCTTTCAAACCAAATATAAAGATGAAGTGTGTGTGTGTACATATGCATACATACTTACTCACACACTATGGGCTTCTACACAGTTTCTGTCTACCAGAATTGCTCACAAGTCAGTCTAATTAAAGTGTTAGCACTTAACTTTTGAGTTTATCAACAAAATATTTGTGAGGCAAAAGATACAATATGAATTTTTATAGCATTTGTTTTATCCCAATTTTGTTTTACCAGATAAGTTTTTCATAATATGAGGATTTCATTAAACACTTTTTAAAACTTCTTTTGTAAATGTTCTTTTAAAATATCTGCATCTTTATTATATGACCATCATCCTTTAATGTCCGTTTTCCATGCTTGCATGGGTTGGATGGTTTGACCAGAGCTGGCAATTCGGAGAACTGTGTCAGGATCCAGTCTGATTTGGCTTGGCTTCTACAGCTGAATGCCCGTCTTAATGCCAACCACTTTACAGTGTGTGCTGGGTGTTTTTAACATGGCACCAGCACAGGACTCTTGCAGGCCAATTCCTCTTCATCGGGGGAGTGACCTTATGATATAAAATGATATGAAATAGTTTTCATGAAAGTTGTCTCAGGATTTTTCATGAGAATCTTAGGCACAAAGACATAGTCATGGCTGTGTGGTTAAGAAGCTCGTTTTACAACCACATGATTTTGGGTTTAGTCCCACTGCTCACCTTGAGCAAGTTACTTCTACTATATAGCCCTGGGTCAACCAATGCCTTGTGAGTGAATTCCATAGACAGAAACTGTGTGAGAGCCCATTGTGTGGGTGTGATTCTTTTATTTATTTATTTATGCTACATGGCAGTGAAACATGGGCTGTAACTGCTGAGGACATACGTAAGCTCGCAAGGAATGAAGCCAGTATGCTCCGTTGGATGTGTAATGTCAATGTGAATACCCGTCAGAGTGTAAGTATCTTGAGAGAAAAGCTGAACATTAGAAGCATCAGTTGTGGCGTGCAAGAGAGACGATTGCGCTGGTATGGACATGTGGTGAGAATGGAGGAGGATAGCTGCGTGAAAAAGTGCCACACCCTAACAGTTGAGGGAACCCGTGGAAGAGGTAGGCCCAGGAAGACCTGGGCTGAGGTGGTGAGGCAAGACCTTCGTACATTGGGCCTCACCGAGGCGATGACTAC
>NC_068982.1:41279634-41290617 GCF_001194135.2 Octopus bimaculoides | reverse complement strand
TTTCGTGCGGGTGACACGTAAAAGCACCCACTACACTCTCTGAGTGGTTGGCGTTAGGAAGGGCATCCAGCTGTAGAAACTCTGCCAAATCAGACTGGAGCCTGGTGTTGCCATCCGGTTTCACCAGTCCTCAGTCAAATCGTCCAACCCATGCTAGCATGGAAAGCGGACGTTAAACGATGATGATGATGATTTATTTTTTTGGAACAAGGATCTTGAAGCATATGCTGAGACCCCTTTCGGTCATGACTGACCATAGGGTTGTGCCTAGAAAGTCACCCACCCAGACACAAGTCTGAGCAAGGTTGTTTATGGAAGACCAGCAGTTGCCCATGCATACTGGCCTCCCCTCTCCATGCCACCTGTGTTATCCAAGGGAAAGGCAAAGGCCGATACAGCTTGGCACCTGTGACATTGCAACTCATTTCTACAGCTGAGTGAACTGGAGCAACGTGAAATAAAGTGTCTTGCTCAAGAACACAACACGCAGCCCAGTCCATAAGCTCGATGCTCTAACCTCACGATCGTAAGCTAGACGCTCTAACCACTGAGCCATGCGCTTTCACATATACAGCAACAAATAATAACATAAATATATGATGTCAACATATGTGTGTGTGTGTGTCTGTGTTTGTTCCCTAGCACCACTTGACATCAGTATTTGTTTGTTTATGTTGCCATAACTTAGTGATTCAACAAAAGAGACTGATAGAATAAATACTGGGATCAGTTTGTTTGACTAAAACCCTTCATGTGGTGCCCCAGCATGGCCGTAGTCCACTGATTGAAACAAATAAAAAGTAATTGATAAAAGTTGTCTTAAGATTTTTATGAATGAATTTTATATACATTCTGTAGTTTTGTTCTACAATATATATTTATATAAATAAGATTAGTGGATGAATAGCCGGAAGGTAAATAATAAAATCTATTAGGATTAAATTCTTGGAGACAAATAGATATTGAAAAAAAATAAACAAGAAAATAGTTAAAAACAGCCTTAAAAGAATGGGAATTTAGAGAGAAACTATATAGAAATAAGCATGCTGCAAAGCATATTTAGGAAACATGAAAATATAAATGAATTTATTACTTTATTTTAAACATTGAAATCAGATTTGAGATCACTGAAAACTTTTAAAAGTTCCTAACTCTTTAGCATTCAGATTACTCTATCAAATGTAATGCTTACTTGTTCACATTGTTTTGAATTAATCATGCTTTATCTCATACCTTCAAGATTTTGATAATATGACTGTTTATTTTTAGAATGACATTGTAGGGTAGATGCAAGAGGCCAGATGTGGCCAGTTTGAATATAAGCAATCAGAATATTTGGGCTGGATATGGCTGGTTTAAAAGCTAAAGGGTTAAAGTGCTGTTCTTGTGTCAACAATACACACATTCTGTTCACTATCAAATATTTCCTTATCTATCTGTACTTCTTCACAGCATCCTGATTCTAGTCCAGGCTACGATTTTAAATGTAGCTTTCAATTCTCATAACAAATCTCTCCTTATCATTATGATGTCTAACAATGTAAGTTAACGTACATATATATTTTTCACTTACAACTTGACATATTTTTAATGTTATATCTCAATTGTGCAATGCCCTTATCTTTTCCTTTACATTGAAGCAAAAACAAAAAATATGTTTCGTAAGTTAACACGCTATCTCTGCTTTATGTGACCATAATCAAGGTATTCAACTATGATCATCATTGTGTAATACTGTTGCTGAGCAAGTTACATAAGTCTACTTGCTCTAGTTTTCCTGACTGACTTATAAGCAAGCCTTGTACTTTATAGTACTTTACAGCTCGAAGGTCATTCAGCTGTAAAATCAATTTCTCCGGCATAAAAACAACAACAAGCTAACAAAAAATAAAAACCACCCACTTTAAACAAGTATATGAAAATCAATGTATAATAATTAAAAACATGTTAAAACAAATTGAGTAACATATAATTTGGAGAAGATTTTAATTATACTGCATAAATTAAGTCTGCAAAACTTTGTCTACTTTTCAGGGAGACAGGTTTGCTGTCTGGATTACAACTGTAAACTTAATATGTGTATTCATATATATATATATATAGTTCAAATTTACAGAAAAAAAAGACAAAGACAGGTGTGGTAACAACAAGTAGGTGTATTAGTTTGACGCTTGGGAAGAATGGAAGTCTTTGACATTTTGAGCCTCCGGTCTTTAACAGAAAGGATTGAGAGGAGAGAAAAAAGGAGAGAGAATGAAAAGAAATGGAGAAAAAATGTGTAGGGATTAACGGTTCAGCATGATATAACCCATGCCAGCATGGAAAGTAGACGTTAAATGACGATGAGAGAGATACCTAACCGACATGCATTTTTTCCTGGCTCTCTTGTCTTTTATCTTTTACTCTCTGTTACCTTTTTTCCATTTTTCCTTGAATGTCAACTTAGTGAGATCAGTTGTGAATGTCCCTTGAACTCTTGTTGTTTTTTGATATATTGCTTCCCAACCACATGATTTCAGGTTCAGTCCCACAGCACTTGTCAGCTTGCTGTGTTTTTTAAAAAGCAATTTAAAATTAACTATTATAACTTTTATTGAGGTGCATATTATATAAAAAGGGGGCGTTGTATGGGACGACCTAGATGAGATATATAAAAAGCTCACTTCGCCATTATGTGTTTCTGGGTTCAATCTCACTACACATTAACGTTGACTTAGCAATATAACAGGCTAGTTTATGATTGTCTGTGATCCAATGTATCCTGCATTGTTTACCACAGTATGGTACTTGGGGTAAATTTTGTTTTTTTTTTTCTAGCACATCAAATGACCACTTATTGGTCCCCTTCATTATTGATGCTTTTAACTCCCAAGTCAACCCTGATCCATCAGATGTTTCAGCTGTGCTTATCTCATCCTTTTATTTGGCATGGATTAGAAATAAATAAATAAAAACCCTTCAATTTTTTTGATTAAGTGCTTTCTTTTTTTTTTTTTTTTTTTCCCCCATTGATTAATAAGTTTTGAAAAGTCAGAAATCAGAATCAATAGGAATGTTAATGGAGCATTAATGGTATCACTAAGGCCATGGGTTCAGCCCCTTCAGGACACAGGTAAGTGAAAAAGAAAAACAAAAAAGGTGCTTTCTACCATAACCTTATGGTGATTCAATCCTTATGGATGAAATTAGGTTGATGGAAACTGTGTGGACTGTTCTTTGAAGGTAGACCTGATCCATCATCCACCATGTTTAACACCAGCACCTACTCTTTTGCTGATTTTAGTAATGTCTCCTTTATTTCAAGCATTCAAAGTCTCTTGTCTGCACCATTTTCCACAGTAGCGACCTAAGAATTCTGGTTTCCTCCTTTCTTCCTTCCATTCCCAGTCTCAGAAGCCCTCACAAAAATCTTGGGTGATGCCCCATCTTTGATCAAATCATTAAAAAATAAAAATTATGTATATTTTTTCCTCTCTTTTTTTTTGTGTGTGTGTGTCATAGATCCACTCAACAAACTAATATAATGCACTTCTTTCTCTTCTCTTCTTTTGATCCTTTTTTGCAGTTTGTTGAGATTAAAATAAATGTCTTCAAAAGAGTGGACAAAAAAAACCTTTTCCAAATCTCCTGCAGTGATGCCCGTGAAAGGTTTCAGTACATTATCCTTCTGTTTATAGTGTTTGTTCGAAATATGGCAGAATTTTCCTGGAATCCTGGTAAGTTTTTGTCTCTCTCAAATTATTTTTTAAAAATCATGAGATAAAAAAGAAAAGAGAGAAAGCATTAATTACCCTGCACACATAAGTGAAAGCAGGGTATTGTAATCAGTTGTCTTTGTCTGTTTGTTTGCAAAATTACTGGAAAATGGCTGAATGGATTTTCACCAAATTTGGCAGAAATATTCATTGGGGGAGTGACTCAAAATGAAGAAAATTTGGTTTGATTATCTTCAAGTATACATAAATACATATATAGATGTGCAACTGTGTGTGTGTGTACAGTGATGGATTCAAAGGTTTCATTTATTTACGAGTTGATTTCTTAATTTCACCAGAACTTACAAATTTCCCGATAAGCAAGTGGCTATATTATTTATATCCTACAACAAACTACAGTATGTTTGATTCACCTGCCATCATTGAAAGACATTGCTGTGCAATACTTTCTATAAGTATTTCATTTTGTTCACTTCCTTTTTCATACGAATCGCCCCTCATCTGCATGTATATAGATCATGGTGTGCCTATGCATGTAGACATGTGTGCGTACATACATAGATATGCGACTGTGTGTGTGTGTGTGTGTGTGCGTGTGTACAGTGATGGATTCAAAGGTTTCATTTATTTACGAATTGATTTCTTAATTTCACTATTCTTAGGTTTCTAGTCAAGTTACACTATAATTTGCAAAAAAAAAACTATCTATGTGCAGGGTATACATTGTCCCTCCAGTGCCTTTATTTTCATTTTACTTTGTAACCAGAAAGACATTTGTAATTAAAATTCTGCTGCTATTTAATAATTTGTTTCGTTGGTTACTCTTTTACTTACTTCAAAGGTTTAGTCAAATAAATAGACCCCAGTACTTATTTTTGAAGTCTGGTACTTACTCTGTCAGCCTCTTTTGCTGAACTCTTAAGTCATAGGGTTAATCAAACCAACACCAGTTGCCAAATTGTGGTATGAAGACAGACACACACACACACACACACAGTCACTAAAACTATATATAATGAAATACACAACCAATATAGTAAATAATTAAACCGGGAAGTTAATTATATGACAGCTATTTTTAATAAAGAAATTAGCAATTGTAAAGTTGGGTTTAGTTGTAATATTTGGTGAAAAATTGTAACCCATGTGTAAAAAGTCTCTATTAAATTGATTGTGTGGTTATTTAACAAAAAATTAACTCTTGATGCCAAATTGCCTTAAACTGTTCCTGGTTCTCTGATACAAACTTCCTGTTTTAAATTGATCTACATGAAAACTTTTCATTAAAGTTCTGTGTTAATTTGTTCCAAATACCAACATAATAACAACAATGTTATTTTACTAAATTTTTCTTTATTTTCCAAATTAATTGAAGCAAACAAAGAGTATTTTGACAGAAATATGATAACAAAAAGGTTAAACTGTTCTTCAAATAATTGTATTAATCATTAAACTAGTCTCAATAATGGAAATGTTGTTTCTTTTGTTTCAGAACATATTTCAGTAATTCTGCCAGATGCAGTCATGATTCTTTTGGCAGAAGTAGTAGTCGACTGGTTAAAGCATGCTTTCATCAGTAAGTTCAATGAAATCTCTAAGGAGGTGAGTGTTTATAAATAAAACTATGTCATTCTAATAGATTCTTTTAAACTGGTTCATGATCAGAGATCATTTTTATGAACGTATGGTTCTATCTATACTAAGTGTTGTGACTTTTGATAATTTATTTCTTTAATCACTTGAAATGTTATTATTAAGCAACTTTATTTGTGAGAGACTCAGAATCAATTAACTGAGACATAAGGTGCCACATAAAAAACATTGGTGTGGGTGCTGATGCCACATAAAAAGAACTGGTGCTGGTGCCACTTAAAAAGCACTGGTGCTGGTGTTACTTAAAAAGCATTGGTGACACTCTGTAAAGTTGTTGGTGTTATGAAGGGCAGCCCACCATAGAAACCAAGCAAAAACAGACTATGGAACTTGGTGCTGTCCCTGGCCTTGCCAGTTCCTGTTAAGCCATCCAACCCATGCCAGCATGGAAAAATTAATGTTAAATGTTGTTCATGATGATGTGCTTGAAGATGGAATTGTGCATAAGGGGGCATACTTCAAAATATGGCTGAACATGACGATATTCTTAGCATAGTAGATGGTTTTCCGGAATGGGAATTGCAGATTGCTGACTTGCTGTGCTGTAAAGCCATCAGCTGAAGAGTCAGTGGATCATATCGTGTTATAAGTATGCAGCATATCTACCATCTGGACAATTTTCTGAACAGCCAACTCCACTAAGTTGTTTAAGCAGATATATCACTGTAAAACCGACAAGAGTTTTGTTGGCTTATAGTACTGAGTCCAACTTCTCTTGTAGGTATAATTTAGAGGTAGATATGTGCTAACACAAGAGAAAAGAAAAGACAATAGATAATATAGTCCTTGATATACAATGCTTGAAAGGAAGACAAAATGGTCATGAGTGCAATATCTTGATCACGATTGGTATGAGACTAAACAATTTGGAGAGTGATGAGTTCTGCCAAATTAATTAGCCCAAGATATGCTTCAGACATAGAAATTGTTCAATAGGGCTCCAATAAATTTTGAGGACTCATTATACAAGAATAATAGCAACAAATGCTAAATTTATAAATTTTATTGTATAAAACAGTTGTTTGTGATGTTTATGAGCATTAGTAATTCACCCAACTTTTGATTTGATACAAAATATTACAAACTTTTGAGTAAAATGTTTGGTGGATTGTATCAGAAATGTTAAAGTGAAACTGGAAAACTATATCACCAAGTAGAAAAAAAAAGGCTATTGTCAATGGAATTTCAATATGAATTTGAAAAGTATAAGTGGTTTGAGAAAAAAAACCCCCACTGATTTTAAGGAACCTGGATTGATTGATACAAAATTGGTCATTCCTTATGAATAAAGTATAGTCATAAGTTGGTTATAAAGTACTGAGGTAATCTAAAAATATTTAGATTTGCCTGGTTTGTTCATTTATATGCCTTCCTGGGGTTTTACTAACAGAATTAAGGGTACGGATATACTGTTAGATGACGGCTTGTGGCCTACTGGTCCGGGTGTAACACTCATGATCACAAGATCATGGTTTCAATTCCCAGGTCAGATGGCGATTATGTTTTTGAGTAAAGCACCTTGTTTTCTGTTGCTCCAGTCCACTCAGCTGTAAATGAGTAACTCTACTACAGACTGACTTCCCATTCAAATAGAATGTTATGATTTCAGTCACTTATATGCCATGAAAACTTAGTAAACAGCCCTGTGAGTCCTAGGACTTAGGACAGTGATGTTCGGAGTTGATAATGATGATATGCTGTCAGTAATTTTCTATGATTGGTTCATGTCTACAGCAAGGCCTGGACTCAGCACTGTAAGCTAACTCATCAGTTTTACAATGCTGCTTCTGTTTATACTTACAAGCCATTTCCACTATGATTTATAATTAATAACACCTTTTTGAGCATGGCCGTTGCCAGTACCGTGTGACTGGCCCTCGTGCCGGTGGCATGTAAAAGCACCCACTACTCTCTCGGAGTGGTTGGCGTTTGGAAGGGCATCCAGCTGTAGAAACTCTGCCAGATCAGATTGGAGCCTGGTGCAGCCTTCTGGCTTGCCAGTCCTCAGTCAAATCGTCCAACCCATGCTAGCATGGAAAGCGGACGTTAAACGATAATGATGATGATGATGATTTAGATTGGGCCATTCAGAGATATTTTCACTAAGCATGTAATGCAGTCAGTATTTATTAGTTGTCAGTAACCCTTTTAACTAGGCTGGTATCTGATCTCTCAAATGACCTGCTTAAATCAATTAGAAATAAACTATAATTTATTCTACCAACCCTGGAGGTGTGAAAGATAAATATACTCCTATATTAGATGATTGTGAAAGCATAAAACATTGAATAAAATACAGTAAAGCAGCAAGTCTGACAAGGAGAGCTTGGAAAAATTTAAATACATTGTCACTTTTCTTCTTCAAAATAATTACTATAAAGTAACATATGTATCAGTTCTTTTATCTTTCTCCTGAAATAAGCATGAAACCTTAAAAAAAGTAGGACTTGGTAACATAGGTAAGATAGAGTCTGGATTCACAATCTGTAAGAAAGAAAGCACTCTGTATTCACTGAAATATTGTAACTTACCTCAGCAATAATGAAAAATTTTGTACCTGTCTGGTTGCTCACCTTGCTAGAAATAGCAGCCAAGTCTCTTCAAATTATATTCTACAGTAATGTTAAGGACACCTTAGATAACATGGACCTGAGTGCACTGTTTCTTGAGGAAAAGACAGGATGGTTGTTGCTTAAATTTCTTGGATCATAGATAGGCCTGCTCAGTTAGGATTTACCCAAGGCTCAACAATGACAAATTATTCTGATTGGATTTCTGCTTTGTAAGAGGATAAGGTATAGACAATGTAACAGATCTCATTATCTTACTTTCAGTATTCATTTTCAACTTCCTCCACATTGTTGAACCTCTGTCCTTTTAGGAAATGAGCCAAGGCTCAGAAAAAATAGTAACCTGATGGTGCAAGGTCTGGACTGTAGGCACTTAAGGCTGCACTTCCATCCCCTCTGGTTCCTCGAGTTTGGGTTAAGTTACATTGGCTATGTGTTCTGGGGTATTGTAATGCTGTAGGAATGCATGTCTTTGATTGACCAATGCCAGGTAGCCTACTTTCAAAGCATCATATAATCACTGCAGTTGTTGAGCATGAAGGTTAGTGTTCACAGCATGACCACTTGGGACAAGCTCAGACAAATTCAAAAAAACTCGCAGCGTGACCTTCTGTTCAAACCACTCTTGTATAACAACAGGTCTGAAGCCTGGCTGGAACAAAGCCCCTGATTTTTCTTATTAGGATTACAAAAATAGATCCATTTTTCATCCATAGTTACAATTCAACACCAAAAACAAGCATCTCAAGGATTTGCCAGCAGTTGTTTGCAAACATTCACACATTGTTGAGCCTGGTTATTGGTCAGTTCATCAGGAGCTTTGTAACATTATCTATTCACAAGACTGAGCTTATAGAAGTATCAATTGATGGTGCTTTATGAAGGACCAGGTTCTGCTGACAATATATATATACTTGACTGTGGTTCAACTATTTCATGCAAGGCCTCATCTTTTACAACAGAAGGTCTTCCTGACCTTGGTTTGTCTTTGAGGCTGGTCTCACCTTCCTTGAAAAATCTGGGCCTTCCACTTCTTTAATTTCCCTTGCATTAAGTCTTCTTTTTTTCCACAGATAGTGTAAAATGGCCCTAATTGTTACTTTTTCACCACTCATTCTCAAAGCTGTAAAATAAAGAATAAACAACTAACATTTCTATGTTATATATGAAAATAAAGAATAAACAGTTCCGCAACAATTGGAAAGCAAGTTGTATCAAATTAATGATATAACATAGAGATACAAATTTCAAAAAATCATCAGTAGAAATCCCCAAAAATCTTTTGACTCAACCTGGTACTACCCATAAAGCAAGTTGTAGTGATATACTAGTTTCACAGCCATTTAATTTTTTTATAGATGCATAGCTCTCTAGTTAAGCTCTCTGCTTGTTTCCCAACCATGTGGATTTAGGTTCAGTCTCATTGTGTGACACTATGTGCAAGTGTTTTCTACTGTAGCACCAGACCAACCAAAACCTTGTGAGTGAATTTGGGAAACAGAAACTAAAAGAAGCCCACCGTGTGTGTGTGTGTTATATGTACACACACATGGTACATCAGCTATTTGAGAACATAATTTTAATTTAAGGAAAACAAAAATGTTTATTAAAAAAAAAACAATATATTTTTGTTGAACTTGGTACATATATTCTTACAAACAGAAAACCGTTATTGAATAAAATTGCTATCAAATTTGATATGTCCTCTGAAACAGCTACATGTGTTGATCAGAAGATCTTTCTTCAGGTTGGCCATAACATCCCCAATAGCAGGCATCAAGTCCTTGGTATTGTGGGCATGCTTGTTAGTCTGCCTCTCAATGATGCCCCAGACATAGTAGTCAAGTGAGTTTAAATCAGGTGAGCTAGGAGGCTAAATGTTAGGGGTAAAATGATCATGAAAGTTTTTAGCCATTCACTTTTGGGTTATTCAGGTTGTGTGAGAGCAGAATCTTGATGGAACATGTACGATGGAACATGTACGATGGAACATGTGCGATGGAACATGTGCGATGGAACATGTGCGATGGAACATGTGCGATGGAACATGTGCGATGGAACATGTGCGATGGAACATGTGCGATGGAACATGTATGGATCCATTGCTTGACAACCATCTCCATTGCCTCCATTTAGGCTGCTACATTGGTCTTAAGACCTTGCAGGAAAAAAGTGAGGAAGCATAATATGACCTTCATTACTTACAAGACCATCACAGACTATGGGAATTGGTGGGCATGGCATTAGGGGCATTAATGGGGCTGGTGCAAAGCCATCAGTCATTCTTCCTGTTCAGTTTCTGATTTTGGACAAAGTTCTCACCTGAAAAGATTTTAGAGGATGTCAGGCTCCTCAAGTGGTTCAGCAAGCAACTTAACTGGATTACATGATTCTCCCAGATCTTATCAGACATGAACTGCCCTCTTCTCATAACATAGGATTTGTATCTGATGTCTTCGAGGACTACATGTCTAATCACTGACTCCAACTCATGAAGATGATTGGCAATGGCCCACAATGATTTGTTGGGATTCTTGTTGATGATGCCTTGAACTTAATGAACAAACTAAACTTTTCTAACAATATCCAACCGTTAAGAATACTTTTTTCAAAAGGGGAGGGGGCGGTGTTACTTTGCGTTTCCTTGTCTTGACATTGCATGGTAATTGTAAATGAGTGTCACTGCCATTGAAGCAGTGCCATTCGTTTCCAGTCTTCCATGAGAACATGCCTGGCCATGGGGGAAATATTGCCTTACTTGGAAATAGGAATTCCTTGGTGAATTCTGTCTGATCAATACAAGCATGGAAAAGTAAAAATTAGAATGATGATGGTGCTGATGCTGATGTTTTAAAATGTAGAGGATCAGAAATGAAGGGGGTAAATACCCTTTTCAAAGGGTATTTATCCTCTCAAAATCGAAGGATCAATAGAATAAGTACCTGTAAATACTAGGATTAATTATTTTTCCATTACTCATTTTCACTTATACTCTCTCTCTCTCCCTCTCTCTCTCTCTCTCTCTCCCTCTCTCTCTCTCTCTC
>NC_068982.1:41272650-41279573 GCF_001194135.2 Octopus bimaculoides | reverse complement strand
CTCCCTCTCTCCCCCTCTCTCTCTCCTTCCCCCCTCTCTCTCTCCATTAAAAAAGTAATGACCCTATGAAAGAAAAAATATTTGGATGTTTACTTTCAAATAAAATATAAGCTTGTCTCAATTTGATCACACAAATTGTTATTTTATACAAAAGAAACAAAAAAATATCTTGTGCGTTTGTATATATATATTAGAATTGTAATTTTCACTAATGTAACTTTGTGTAATGTTTTTTAGGTTTATGCAGATTTCTCTCTTATTTTGGCCCAAGATATGGTATCAAGTCGTCAGACACAGGTAAGCAGTTTTGTGTTAACTCTTCCCCATTACAATTCCTGCATTATGACTAAGAATAAACCTCATAGTAGCATCTCACAAAACAAACTAAAGTAGGCAACTGGCTTGTGGAAGCTGTGCAAGCCATGTACAGAGGTGCCATCAGCAAGGCAAGAGTTGGCAAAGAATTTAATGATGCATGTTGAGATTCAGTTTTTAACTGCCTCCTATTTCTTATTGGTCTTTCAGACCATATCAAGTGAGTTTAAAACCAGCTGTTTGTAAAAAAACTTGATTGCTGAGAAGTTAGTTCTCAGCTGAATCTGTTAAAGATTTTGGAGAGGAAATTCCAAACATGGAAGCAAAATCCTCAAATGGGAACACAGGTAAGTTGATGGAGATGGCAGATAGATTTTGTTTGTGCCAGATGTACAGGAGTGATTTGTAGTAAGTGTGTTTATGGAGTAGATTTCTCCAAATGCTTGGAAAAGGATCTCTAAACAATCTCGTGCTTTTGTTAACTAAGTAATCTTATTAACAGTGAAGGTGGGTGTTCTAAGAGCATAGTTACCAGAGTAAGAATAGAGTAGGAAAAGTTCAGGGAGCTACTAGAGTGAAAGTTAGATTGTATGATGCTCGTGTATGAAGTGATATTTTGCTTGGTTAGTAGGATATGGTCTTTGAATATAGAAATTTGATAAAAGCTGGAAAGAAATAAGACTTTTTTTTTTTTTTGATACATGCATAATGTTAGTGTGCATGAATGACAGAGCATAAATGAACTAAAAGATAAAGTGAATGTAAGTGGAATCAGATGCAGTTACAAGAGAGAAGACTTCATTGGTACAGGTATGTGATATATATGGAAAATGTCAGTTGTGTAAAGAAGTGCCAAGTACTAGAAAGTGGACCATACCTGTTGAAGAAAAAAAAAGTGAGAAAAATCATGGGAAGACCTGGTGACAACTGATCTCAAAAAGTTGAATTTTATTAAGAAGATGACAAATAATCGCAAGTGGCAAATACTGTGCTGAAGTAGATTTGTGTAATTCATGCAAGCATAAAAAAATGACACAAAAATGGTGATTGAGGTGGAGATAGTGAATTTATCATTCAGATTCTTCTCACAAATCTTGATGATAGCATTCTCTCTCACATCATGCCACTTATGTAATGAGAGATGGAAATATATTGAAAATCTCCATATTCAATCTCTCCCTCCTTACCATTACTTCTCATTGTTGCTGTCTCACTTTCTGATCCACTACTCAATCCACTATCACTTTCTCTGTCTCACCCATTACCATTCCCCTAATCACTTATTAATGACATCCATAACCCTCATTCTCTTTCTTCCATCTTGCAACTGTCTCTTCTTTCTGTCTCTTTATTATCTTTCACTTACAACCTGTTTATTCTGCCTCTTTTCTTTACTCTCTCTTTCTCTTATTACCTCCTTGCTCCTTACTTCTGTCATTCCATTTTCTCCTCACTCCTGTATAAAAGAAAAAAGAAAAACTGAGATAATACAGCAAAGAGATAACTCTTTCATTTTGTCACACATAACCTCCTTGGTGCCAATGAACAAACAGACAACACAGCAGGGAGGACTCTTTTAAACTTTTGGGGGAATAAGACAACCTCTCTAGTGTTGGTGACCTGATGATATGTCCCCACTACATTCTGTAAAGTTTTTGGAAATTGGAAGGGCATCCAACCATAGAAATAAAGCCCAAAACAGAATGTACAAATGAGGTGTGATCCCCACCCCACCCCCATCCAGGAGAGCAGTTAACTTTGAATAAGAACTAATTGACAGCCTGACCATTTTACATCCTACTTTCCAGCAGGATGACAAATAGGATGTAAAATAATGATAATGGTGAACACTTTCATGAAGTATATTCCTTCAGTTATTTTTTATTCTTTTTTTATAATCAACATTACTGAATTATATATATTGTAATAATGAGGTCAAACCAAATAGTGATATTCTGAAATCATTCAATATGTCCCTTTTAGGTTTGCATAATATATAATAGGAAATGCATCCATTAGGTAAATCTTTCTCATTTAGAGCATTTAAAAATATGAAGCAATTGATGGAAATATTTCAATATATATAGTTAGAACAGTAAGTCAGCTGCTAAGTTAGGCAGATGGAGATATATACTCTCTTTATTCTTTTACTTGTTTCAGTCATTTGACTGCGGCCATGCTGGAGCACTGCCTTTAGTCGAGCAAATTGACCCCAGGACTTATTCTATTGGTCTCTTTTGCCGAACTGCTAAGTTACAGGGACGTAAACACACCAGCATCGGTTGTCAAGCGATGTTGGGGGGACAAACACAAACATATACACACACATACATATATACTACGGGCTTCTTTCAGTTTCCGTCTCCCAAATCCACTCACAAGGCTTTGGTCAACCCAAATGTATGGTAGAAAACACTTGCCCAAGGTGCCACGCAGTGGGACTGAACCCAGAACCATGAGGTTGGTAAGCAAGCTACTTACCACATAGCCACTCCTGTGCCTATACATATATAAAACAAAGGTAGAACAGAAAAAACACAACAAACCGAAACTGTCAAAACACAACATGCCGAAAAAAGGACGATAGCACCACAACAAACAGGACAAAACAAGATGCACAGATAATTCACAGCAGTCTGATCAATAAGTATCCGGACTGTTGCCATAGTAACGAAGCTAAAGCACACAGAGTGAAATAGCATGGCACAGATTAAACTTGAACTCTGCTGTGCAGGCACACTAAGTTCTAACGTTCTAGCTCACTTCCACTGTTTACAGCAGTGCTTGGAAAAAGGTGTGTAATGTGTGATCATCACATTGACCATGACAGAAAGTTGAGCAGAGAATCTGCATCAAATTTTGCTAAAAGCTTGGCAATACCTGCACAGAGGCCTATGCAATGTTTTCATTGTTCTCAACACAATCAAGGAGATTTTGTGTAACTGAAACCCAAGTGTCTTTTTGGTTAGCTGAAAGCAATTTTGGCACAAACTTTGCAGACATGCATCTCATACTCAAATCTTCAGTGATAATGGACTGAACTGAACCGTAACTAATCTGCATATCTTCTGATAATTCATGGATGGTGATTCAACAATTTTCCCTCACAGCTGCACGCACATCTGCGATGTTTTTCTCAGCCTTGTCATATTCTGTGTGAGGCTGAATGTCCCTGAGAACTACGTTAATGTTATGCATGTCTGTGGAGTACTCAGCCATTTATGAGTTAATTTTATCCTTGTGTGGTAATGAAAAGTGAAATTGACATCCAATATTTGCTGTGTGTTTGTATCTACATGAAATTTTCTTTGGATTTAAGTATCTGCTGTCTCTCTCACTTTCTCTCTTTTTCTTTCACTTCCTTTGTGTCCCTCTTCTCTCCGTTTTTTGATTTAACAATGTCTATATGTATCTATGTATATACTTCTCTTGCGATGTGATAAACATTTAAAAACACAGAACCAACGCCATCACCACTCACTGTCTCTTTCACTCTCTCTCTTTCTCTCTCACTGTCTCTTTCACTCTCTCTCTCTTTCTTTCTCTCTTACGTCCTCTCTGAAACATTTAAAAACACAAAACAGATGCCATCACCACTCACTGTTTCTTTCACTATCTCTCTTTCTCTCTCATTTTCTCTCTCACTCTCCCTTTCTCTCACTCTCTCTCTCTCTCTCTCTCTCTCACTTCCTCTCTGTCCTCCTCTCTCTCACTTTGCCACTTCTTTGAAGTGTGATGCACACAACAGATACATACAAAAACAAAAAGTTAGCGTTCTAATATTATTAAGGGGATTTCATCCATCGTTACGTTCTGAGTTCAAACTCCACTGAGGTCGACTTTGCGTTTTAAGTTTTCAGGGTCAATGAAATAAGTACCAGTTGAATACTGGGGTTGATGTTATCAACTAGCCCTCTCCCCTAAAATTTCAGGCTTTGTGCCTATAGCAGATAGGATTATTATTATTGTTTTGTTGTTATTGCTATTGTTATTATTATTATTATTATTACTATTACTATTGTTGTTTTTAATACTATTGTTGTTGCTATTATTATTATTATTATTATTATAGGCTTTCACAGATCATTCTGATCTCTTATCTCGGCGAATGGGCTTCACTCCTCTGCCTTTGGCCTGCATTCTCTATCAAGTATGTGTCCGCTCATTTAAAGTCCATGGGTATCTGGGTTTTGCAGTTTTGGTAATGGTTTATCTTTGGTAAGTTATTAATGTATTTTATGCCTTTAAAATTGATTCCCGAGTTTATGCATAGACAGCTTAGCATTAACAATTATTTGAATTTAAAAGAGTAACTTATCTTTTGCATTTCTATTTTGCGTGGCTAGGTGCAGGTGTGCCTAGGCACAGGGTTGGCTAGGTGTAGGTGTGACTATGTGGTAAGAAGCTTGCTTCCTAACCACATGGTTCCAGGTTCAGTCCCACTGCATGGCACCTTGGGCAAGTTCTATTATAACCTCAGGCCAACCAAAGCCTTGTGAGTGAATTTGGTAGAAGGAAATGGGAAGAAGCCCATTGTGTGTGTGTTTGTCCCCTACCACTGCTTGACAACCACTGTCGGTGTGTTTACATCCTTGTAATTTAGTGGTTTGGCAAAAAAGACTGTTAGAATAAGTACCAGGCTTAGCAAAGAAATTAAGTCCTGGGGTAGATTCATTTGACTAAAAATTCTTCAAGGTGGTGCCCCAGCATGGCCGCAGCCTAATGATTGAAACAAGCAAAAGATAAAAGATAATTAAATTATTGATTTTTTTTTTGTCTTTAGTGTTACATTACATACCACATAAGTACATGCACACATGCAGGGTCACGCAAATATCTTCTGATTTGAAATCAGATTTATTTTTGATGCAGGCACAGGCGTGGCTTTGTGGTAAATAGTTTGCTTCCCAACCACATGGTTATGGGTTCAGTCCCGCTGCATGACACCTTGAACAAGTGTCTTCTGCTATAGTCTCATACCGTATGAGTGTATTTGGTAGAAGAAAACTGAAAGAAATTCATCATATATGTGTATGTGTGTGTGTCTTGATGTCATATGATAGTTTTAATGAATGTTACTGTCATACAAGCTGTCATTCATTTTTCAGTAACCTGTGAAAATATGTCTGACCACGGGGAAATATCGCCTTGCTTGGAAACGGGTAATGGTTGGTGACAGGAAGAGCATCCGACCATAGAATCTCTACCTCTGTAAACACCATCTGACACGTGTAAGCATGGAAAAGTGGACATTGGAAAAAGCTACGATGAATGCAGTGTTTTTAAACACTGTTATAGTCTCCAATGTAGGAGCTTTGTAATAGCCAAATCTCCCTCAAATCATACTCCACAAAAGGAACCTTTGGATAATGTTCTAGATTCCTTTGAAAATTATGGAATGGCCACAGATGTAATGCCTTCGATCAAAGGTTTGCTGGATCAGAGCTGGCCTGAGTTGGAACAACAATAGCTGTAATTCTATTGTCATACAGAAATTACATACTGTAATTGCTATAAGTCATAAGTGTGTTGGAAAGTTAGTTGGTCAGCTGTTATTGTAATATATATTTATCTATTGAAAGCCATAGTGTTTACTTACCAGTTTAAAGTCAACAGATTTGTCCTCTGTTACTAAGTCTTTGCTCTGATCAAAAGAAACAAAATGACTTCGTCCTCTTATTTATAAATAGGTTCTTTGAGAAGATAAGCATTAGGGACACTGTGCTACAGTTAAGCATTTCACTAGCCTGCTGTGTTAAGAACGAATTCTGTGAGCTTGAGTAAAATGTCTCACAACAACTTATCATAAAAATGAAATAAATTGTAACACACCATGGTACCTATTAATGGTGATAGAAAACAAAAGAGAAACATTTTTTTTCAATACTTTAACTGTTGTCCTTTTGTAACATAAGCACATTGCAGTTGCTATTAAATTTATCTTCTTATTGTCACTCCCTCTCTCCCCTCTCTTCCTCCTCTCCCTCCTATCTTCCCACTCTCTCTCATGTGTGTGGTGTAAGCCTGACTATCTGGTTAAGAAGTTTGCTTTGTGACCACATAGTTTCAGGTTCAGTCCTACTGCATGGCTCCTTGGATAAGGTTCTTCTACAATAGCCCTATGCCAATCAGTGCCTGGTGAATGGATTTCATCATCATTATCATTTAACATCTGTTCTCTATGTTGGCATGGGTTGAACAGTTTGACAGGACCCAATTAACCAGAGGACTGTGCCAAGCTCCAATGTTTGCTTTGGCATGCTTTCTACAGCTTGATGCCCTTCCTAATGCCAACCACTTCCCAGAGTGTGAATGGGTAAAATTGTCTTGTATCAACACTTAATGTCTTTAATGTTGTTTACACACCATGAGCTCTATACTATAGTACCTTGACATTTCTAGCATCCTACATGTTGATGTACCTAGATTTGAATGAATCCCTATAATCTCACTCACTCACTCACTCACTCACTCACTCACTCACTCACTCACTCTCGTACCTTGACATTTCTGGCATCCTACATGTTGATGTACCTAGATTTGAATGAATCCCTATAATCTCTCTCTCTCTCACTCTATACTATCGTACCTTGACATTTCTGGCATCC
>NC_068982.1:41272393-41272640 GCF_001194135.2 Octopus bimaculoides | reverse complement strand
TGAATCCCTATAATCTCTCTCTCTCTCACTCTATACTATCGTACCTTGACATTTCTGGCATCCTGCATGTTGATGTACCTAGATTTCAATGGATCCTTAATCTCACTCACTCACTCACTCAATACTATCGTACCTTGACATTTCTGGCATCCTACATGTTGATGTACCTAGATTTGAATGAATCCCTATAATCTCTCTCACTCACTCACTCACTCTATACTATCGTACCTTGACATTTCTGGCATCC
>NC_068982.1:41271070-41272383 GCF_001194135.2 Octopus bimaculoides | reverse complement strand
TGAATCCCTATAATCTCTCTCACTCACTCACTCACTCTATACTATCGTACCTTGACATTTCTGGCATCCTGCATGTTGATGTACCTAGATTTCAATGGATCCTTAATCTCACTCACTCACACCCGCATGTATTTGTGCATTTGTGAGTGTATGTTACTGTCTCCATGCCTTGACATGTGCAAGCAGTGTCCTTTGTTTCCAATCTTCCCAGACATGCCAGGCCATGGGGAAATATCTTACTTAGAAACAAGTGAGGGTTGGTAACATGTAGGGCATTTCTGGTTAATGTTGGCATTATTACCTGGAAACAAAATTTTTTAAAAATAGTGCAACAGGTGTAAAAAAAAAAGGGTGCAGCAAACGAATATAAAAACAAAAATGCCTGGAAAGCAACGAGGGGAGGGGAGAGGCCTTTGGAAAATTCACAAGATCTGATGTTTCTCCCTCATAACTTTTAGGAAAATGTTTTTTTTAATGAAATTTTATATAAATACCTTTCAAATGGTATAGATTACGGTTATAAAGAAATTTATTGGGAAAATCTTTTCTGAGGGGATGGGGAGAGGACTTTGGAAAATTCACAAGATCCGAGTTTTTCCTTTGTAACTTTGAGGAAAATATAATATTTTTGAAATCACAAATTAGGCTTTTCCTCAGGAACTTGGATGCTAAACATCCCTTTGAAGGGTTCAGGTCCTTCTACTATATATATATATATATATACACACACACATATGAAATCACTCACTCGTTCCATTTGACCCATGACATTACTATGCCATTGGAAGTTTAGCTACACAGAGTATATTATATGAAAGATGTCTCTCTCTCTCCACACAAAATTGAAACGTATCAGTTTACCCGATTAAAATTTCGGCACAAAAAATTGCTAAAGGAAAGTGAAAACATTGGATACCATTTGAAAATTAGTGATTTTTAAGAGGTATATAAAAGATATTTTAATATAATACTTTGTTTCATACAAACACTAACGTGGTTTTTATAAGGATTTTGTATCATTCTTTCTCTAACGTAGTTTTTTATGATTTTGTATCATTCTTTCTCTCTCTTGTCCAGACTTTGTGACCACTAATTTTTATATAAAGGTGCACTTGTAAAAATTTAATGAAATTTTAAAGAAAGAAACAGCCCCCGTTTTCTGGACAAATAGTGTTTTGTGGCATATTAGGTCACCGTAATTCATTCATCGAAAAAAGAAAAAAAATTTCCAATAATTCTGGTTTCCTCCCCCACCACACTTTTCCTGAAGAAAAATAAGGGGTTTGCGGCACATTAGGCATCTGTAATGCATC
>NC_068982.1:41269992-41271060 GCF_001194135.2 Octopus bimaculoides | reverse complement strand
CACACACACACACACCCTACGGTGTATTTATATAAGACTTCCTTAAAAAAAACCCATTTTCCTAAAAGCTATGAGGGTAAAACATCAGATCTTGTGAATTTTCTGAAGGCTTCTCCCCACCCCCTTTGCTTTCCAGGCATTTTTGTTTTCATATTCGTTTCCTACACCTTTTTTTACACCCGTTGCACTATTTTTTTTTTCCATTTCATTTCCAGGTAATAATGTCAACATTAACTACTTTTTTATATATATATATATAAATCTCCTTAATTGTATAGTTCGTCTATTCATCTGAAGAAAACAGTTTTTTATAATGATATAATACATTCATTAATCAATTAAAAAAATTTGTTGAGAACAGATGTAATGAATTACATCCATCCATCATTTTTTGTTTATTAATTTATTTATTATTCACCTATCTCGGAACACCTATCTCGCGTGTTCCAAAATATATTATGGACCATATATTTAATATAATCTACGTTTCTGAATTAGCCCAAGGGCTGATAATATAGTCAGTTGGGTTCAAATAATTGTATATATAACGTAAATGTTTTTCTGCCTGTACTTCGGTACCAATGTTTGTATTCATCTATAGTTGCTGTGTATGCATTTTAATTTTGACCCAACCTGGTGTCTTATCATTTAAGTGCCTTATTCACCTGAATCTTAATATATATATATATATATATATAAATATATCTGTAAAAATATGCGACACTTATTCAGTAGCCATGATAAAATTCCGAGTTTCGGATGCCAGGGTGGGAGCCCACGCCAACATCTCTTCAGTTATCCAGCCATTGAAAATTCCTGTGAAAAATGACCCTTTTTTCTTTAAAGACCATATATGACTGGATAATTTGGTCGTTTTGCTTTTGTCCCAGTGCTTGAAACTCAAAGTGTGATTATTGAATCTGGCCTTGAAAATACCCTCCGTGAGTCCCACGTATTTCTTCGTGGAAACTGTGTCCTTAGTGGATACAGAGTCCACGGTGGCCTCATAAATGATGGTTTCAGGCACTGGGACAAAAGAAAAACGACCAAATTATCCAGTCATATATG
>NC_068982.1:41267001-41269746 GCF_001194135.2 Octopus bimaculoides | reverse complement strand
ATATAAAATAAAATTTTAGTACTTATACTTCAGTCGTTTGTGTAAATGAACTCATAGTTTTTATATTTCTTCTTTTTTTAGTTTGACATCAACTAAAGTACTGAACACCATGCTACTTCTCGGTCGTGCAAACAAATTGATCTATGGAAACACATCAGGCCCACCACCATCATCACAGTCCTCAACACCTCCACCATCATCATCTCCAAATGCAGAATGCACACAGCAACCTCCACCAATAATTTCAGTGCCAGTTGCTCCTGTAACCCCTACTAAAATCAGTAGTCTTTTGCTTTCAACAAGCTGTCCAAACAAAACAGAAGACTCTCCATGCAGTAGCATTCCTATGACGCCCTCCACACCTCCTCCTACTCCAACCACTCCCACTACCAGCACTGCCCCCACTACAGTCTTTGCTCCCGCCACCTTTACCGCTGCTCTGTCAGCAGCAGCAGAAGCCAGCAGTAGATGTGGTAGTTTCATTTCTAGCAGCAGAGATTGGGACGAGTTCCCACCTGCTGGTGCTATGCCGATTGCTTCATTAGACAAAGCAGTCAACACTCTACAAGATGATGACTTCGAGAATGCTGCTTCAATAATGCCAATGAAATCGGAACCAGTGAGTCCACCTGTTGTAATTAGGTCCCAGCCAAGTG
Organism: Octopus bimaculoides; assembly: GCF_001194135.2. NCBI lineage: Eukaryota > Metazoa > Mollusca > Cephalopoda > Octopoda > Octopodidae > Octopus > Octopus bimaculoides. The sequence goes on along the minus strand of NC_068982.1, from coordinate 41,269,090 downwards.
GCATCACTGAAGAGCTTGTCGAAAAACCTGTAGTGAACATGTCCAATAATGAAGACAACCGCTATATGGCGGACACTATTAGAAAACGAAAAAATACAGTGGATGAAAATGTCTTCTTTGAAAACCAAAGTCAGCAAGCATCAAGTGCACCAACAGTTGAAAAAATATCTAAATCTACCAGTATGGATCTAGATGACATTTGTCAAGAAGCTACATTAAATAAAATCTCTGAAGACAAGACTCAACATTTACCAAAAGAAGGGTGGCTATGATAAAATTTAACTGTTAGCAGGTTTGACGTTCTAGTTGTTTCAATTTCATTAACACTATGACTATCACCACCTCCACCACCACTACACCAACACCTCCTCCTTCTCCTTTTCCTCTGACTAAAACTCATTACTTGTGCGTGTATGGTAGTGTGTTAAGTTTATGGGTACAAATGTTCAACATTTCCTTAAAAGATTTCAATGGAAATACATGCCAACAAAGTTGAATATTCTGCAGACTTTAAAGTGGATTTTTAACTTAATTTCCCAATAATTATAATTAAAAAAAAAAAAGTTTAAAAAATTGTATTTAAAGATTATTTTCCAAATAAAGTGAAAAATATTTAAAAAAATTGAAAACAATATAAAAATGTTGCTATTTTTTAATCTGTTTTCCTTTCTTTTTCTTTTTTACTTATGATTGGTTTTTGCATGATATAAAAATAGCTTTGAAACAGCAAAAAACATATATTTGCAACTGTGGTTGCATGTTGGACTGAGTAGTCATTTCAGAAGTTGCTTGTCATCCTCCTCCACAAGAACTTTCTATAATCTGTGAGACTGACAGATGCCCCTTATCTTTCTCTCTTTCCTTCTTTTTTTTTCTCTGTGTGTGTGTGTATATATATATATATCATCATCATCATCATCCTTTAACGTCCGCTTTCCATGCTAGCATGGGTTGGACGATTTGACTGAAGACTGGTGAACCGGATGGCTGCACCAGGCTCCAATCTGATCTGGCAGAGTTTCTACAGCTGGATGCCCTTCCTAACGCCAACCACTTTTATGTGCCACCGGCATAAGGGCCAATCACGCGGTACTGGCAACGGCCACACTCAACATGGTGTTTTTTACGTGTCACCTGCACAGGAGCCAGTCCAGCGGCACTGGCAACGACCTCACTCGAATGATTTTCTAACGTGCCAGTAAGGCACCGTGCTCAAATGGTGCTATTTACATGCCACTAGCACGGAAGCCAGAAAGCTGCTCTGCCAATGATCATGCTCGGACAGTGCTGTTAGTGCTCCACTGGCACAGGTGCCGGTCATCGAATATGGTTCAATTATGATTTCGATTTCACTTGCCCCAACAGGTCTTCGCAAGCAGAGTTTAGTGTCCAATGAAGGAGAGGTTGGCACGGGTGCCAGTCGTCGAATTTAGTTCGATTTCGATTTCAATTCACTTGCCTCAACAGGTCTTCGCAACCAGAGTTTAGTGTCCAATGAAGTAAAGATACGAATAAGTGAGCTGTCTACACTTCTGGCAGAGGCCACAGATTATGCACTCACTTGGCTTGCCGGGTCTTCTCAAGCACACCATATCTCCAAAGGTCTCAGTCACTAGTCATTGCCTCTGTGAGGCTTAAAGTTCGAAGGTCATGCTTCACCACATATATTCATCGTCAGCGAACCAACAAATATTATAATATTATAACTCGTAAGTTACCTCATCATTTCACATTTGTCTTGCTTCTATATGTTGGTTCTCTGACGATGAATATATGTGGAATTCCAGCAGCTCTTACTTCTTTGGAGTAGAGTGCACATATATTTTGAAACATGTGTAGGAATAAAAGGAACTTTTATTTATATGCGTTTTGCTCCATTTATTGTTATTATTCATATCTACTCAAAATGCATCACTTTAACTTGGTATCTCTACCTATAAAATGGGTATGATATCGTGGTTTTTTGTGTGATTTTTGCTACCCATGGTAACTATTAATATATTTACATTGTCAAGGTTTTTTAAACTGAGATAATATTAATATATACATAAACTAATGTGTATATATATATATATATATATATATATAT
>NC_068982.1:41260331-41266775 GCF_001194135.2 Octopus bimaculoides | reverse complement strand
TTTGATAAGATGGACATACACATTTAAACTGGTAATATTTTATAAAAGTCACTTAATGTGACAAATATAAAATATTTATCCTGTCCAATTAAAGGGGGTGGGAGATAAAAAATCTTTAAACATGTCCATGTTGCTTCCACTTTTAGACCTGTGTGTGTGTGTGTGTGTGTGTGTGTAAAATCATCAACTATATTTATATGGGACTTCATTTTCCAATATACCTTTTTCTTATTTAACTCTACAGTAAGGTGTGATTTGAGGAAAATTTGACTGCTATATTGGCAGGCTGTACACCAGTGCAGAAAACTTCCCACTTTGACTTGAAGTCAACTTTATTGTTGCTATAATCCCAAATCAGGTAAAGCCAGGGGCAGGGCATGCTTAATTTCCAAATTTCTTTTAATGTTGACAAACAATAGGTGATATTATTAACTATCCTTTGTCAAATTTATTTCAATAGAATTTACTTTAATTATACTTTATACTTTAATTTATTATAATTATACATGTATATTTTGATAAAGTCTCATAATAAAGCACATATATAAATTTAAAGTACACTAGACAATAGTGGCCCAGTATTCTGGTAGGACTGTTGATGACGAGGAGCAGAAATGGGTGGTTTTGTGAAGGATGAAGTAAGCTAATGTGAGGTCAGGTTGAGTGTGATGTGTACCTAGTTCCCAACACATGCACTCTTATGCATTAGGGATTGGTGAGAATCTTACGTTGCCATTTGTATTTATTATTCATTGTTATTGTAAAAACATTACTTTGTAAGTATTCTGTATAATTTGATAAGCTAGATATTCAAATACAAAATATAACATACTGGCATGTTTTTAATTGTGGGACAATGCAGAAGAAGCATAAAATATTAAAGGAAGTAATTATTGGATGCAACACATAAACCATGGCCTGCTGCTAGGCTGTAATACTGCCAAAAATGTGATGCTTGCAATAGTGCCAACAAATATACAAGCTTTGAAGCTGAGAATATTGTCTTATATTTTTCCCCCTTAGCATCATAATGATGCACTGAACCATGTTTATCCCTCACAATCAAGTAATTTCCATCCCAATAATACTCCATTAATATAGTATGATTAAAGATGAGCTGGAGGTGTTTTGCACCAGTCCACATAAGCCAGATGTCAATTGTTTTTTTGTTTTTTTATGAGAACCAGTTGTTAACTTTCATGGAAGGTATTTTTGCTGTAAGAAAATTTGCTAAAGTTATTTTCGTTATAAACATTGTAATGTTACCATAGATATTTTTACTGTAAGAATTTTTGTGTTTTGTATTGAGAACCATTTTCTCTCAACTTATCTCTTTCCAAAGTCATTCTCAGATACTTCATCCTCATCATTGTTTTAATGCCTGCTTTATCTGTACTAGAATTGGTTAGACAAGATATATCGAGCTAATGACTGGATGCCCTTCCCTTACTTGTTTTTCAAGTAACGTATTTTTTATTTCATTGGTCTTCACATGAAGCTGACCAAACTACGGAGCTATGGAACATATTGTTTAAAGGAACTGCAGAATCCAAGACAGAAAAAAGTGTGTAAAACTGTTCACCATGTGTCTGTTGTAATGTAGACAACTGTGTTAATCATTGCACTAAACTGCCCCTGCATACTTCATCTACTCAAATTATCACTAATAAAGTCGTCACTACACAAACTGCTTACCTGTTGCATCTCTCAAATGAGAATCCTCAATTATGGTACCTTTTATCTTTTACTTGTTTCGGTCATTAGACTGTGGCCATGTTGGGGCACCATCATGAATTTTTAGTTGAATGAATTAACCCCATACTTTTTTTAAGCCTGGTACTTATGGTACTTATTCTATGGGTATCTTTTGCTGAACTGCTATGTTACAGGGATATAGTCACACAAACACCAGTTGTCAAGTGGGTAGGTGAGGACAAACACAGACAAAAAGACACACACACATAGATATATATACATATATGGTGGCAGGCTTCTCTCAGTTTCTGTCTACCATATAAGGCTTTGGACAGCCTGAGTCTACAGTAGAAAACACCTACCCAAGTTTTCACACAGTAGGGCTTGAACCTAGAACCATGTGGTTGGGAAGCAAACCTCTTACTACATGTCCATGCTTGCACCTAATCTAGATTACATTTAAAGACTGACACAAAATTCAGTCCTTGTTGTGGTATGATGGCTTGTGTTCTCAATGACCCCATGAACTATGCCAGTGAAGCACAAGCTCCTGGTAGGGTCTCCCATGTTACAGAGGTCAAAAGACAGAGGCTAGACTAATTAGGCCACCTCTTCCCAGTTATAAAAATGAGTTTGCTGAGGACCAACACCCTTATCTAGAAAAGAAAAAAGCAAAGTTACAGAAGCAATGATGACAATTCAGAGCCAACAAGATTTGGGAAAAAAGGCCTTCTCTAATGGAAGAACAGATCCTGAAGCACAAGTGGGTATGGAGAGGCCACACCTTAGGACAGGCCAGAGTTGAGAACAGTGGAGAAAAGTCATTAACAGCCTATGCTCCATCAGGTGTGAAGAGCTTAAGTACATCCTGATAGATCCATGGTTCAATTCTGATGAATGGCTCTGTGCACATTTTTTAATCATTCTCAGTTTATGATAATAAAGTGTCTAATTCAATTTATGGAGTATTTCATTATTCAAAAATCTAAATAAATCCACCCATTTCCTTTAGTGTCTGTTATTAGTGTTCAGTGAGCTGGTTCTTGTTCCAATTGGAGAATTTCAGAATTAAAAATTATGTTCACTCATAGCATGAAATGACATCTCTACAGCTAAGGTTAAAGTAAGCACAAAAAAAACAAATCATCATTATCACCATCACTGCAACCACCATAAACATTTTAATTTTCACTTTTCCACACTTGTATGGGTTGGATGGAGTTTATTGAGGCAGATTTGCTACAGCCAGATGCACTTCTTATCACCAACCCTCATCTGTTTCCAAGCAAAGTAATATTTTCCCTTGGCTAGACTTGTTTTTTTGCAGAATGTCAGAAATGACAGTGACAATCATTTTACAACTATCACACAAAGGGACACAAACATACGCACACTCACACTTAACATGTATACATATATAAAGTGGCAAGCTGGTAGAAACGTTAACATGCCAGGTAAAATACTTAGCGGTATTTCGTCTGTCTTTACGTTCTGAGTTCAAATTCTGCCGAGGTCGACTTTGCCTTTCATCCTTTCGGGGTTGATAAATTAAGTACCAGTTGCGTAATCAACAGGTCCTCTCCCCAAAAATTTTGGGCCTTGTGCCCAAAGTAGAAAAGAATTGTTAGCACACCAGGCAAAATGTTTAGTGACATTTTATCCATCTTTACATGCTGGGTTCAAATGTCACTGGGGTTGACTTTACTTTTCATTCTTTTGGGTTAATAAAACAAGTACCAGTTGGGCATTGAAGTTGATTTACTCAGCTTAGACCCTCCCTTGAAACTGCTGGCCTTGTGCCAAAATTTGAAACTAATATGTGGACAAATCTGACATGCTTCTTTCAGTTTCTCTCTACCAAAACAACTCATGAGGTTTCGGTTAGCCAGGGGCTATAGTAAAATGCCATACTGTGGAACTGAACTTGAAATCATATGCTTGAGAAGTAAAAGTCTGAACAAAACAACCACAAAGCAAAGATTTTTATGTAAATGACAAGAAAGACAAGTTACATATGTATGACATTTTATGAGTATTAATTTTTGCAGGTGAAGTTTACTGCTGTGGTTCTCTGGTGTATTGATTATTGAAGTCACCTGGATTTGGATTATGACAGGTGGTGCAATTCTCGTGGGTGGTTCTTGGCACATTTTTTTCTATCTTTGATCTGTGCTTGTAAAATGTCTAATCTAATTTAAATTTTGTTTTATATTTTACTTGTTTCAGTCATTAGACTGCAGCCATGCTGGGGCAATGCATTGAAGAAATTTTAGTCAAATGGATAGACCTCAGTACTTCTATTTATCTAAAGCCTGGTATTTATTGTATCAGTCTCTTTTGCTGAACCACTAAGTTACAGGGACATAAACACACCATCATCAGTTGTCAAGCAGTGGGAGTGGGACAAACACTGACACAAAGAGAGAGAGAGACACACACACACACATAATAATATATATATATATATATATATATATATATACATATATATATATACAATGGGCTTCTTTCAGCTTCCGTCTACCAAATCAACTCTCAAGGCTTTGGTCGGCCCGAGGTTGTAGTAGAAATCATTTGCCCAAGGTGCCACACAATGGGACTCAACCTGGAACCATATGGTTGGCAAGTAAACTTTTACCACACAGCCAACAATCAGAAACTTTTACTATTTCATATCTATTGTGAAATATAAAGAAAATCATAGCCAATTCTTTATCATAAATTTTAAAAGTTTTTACATATAATGGTTCTCACATTTAGCGAACAAAACTATTTCCGGTTTGCATTTAGAAATAAACCGAGATATTTACTTAAATATAAAGAAATACTGTAAAGGTATTGTTTGTCTAATGACTTTCACCTTCACATACACAAAAATATCTTTCACCTTTTGTATCATTGGACTGGGTCCATATTTGAACTGGGAAGGGTTTAGTGCACTATTTCTCAATTATTTTTTGCCTATGGACCCCTTTGATCCCTATTTTACTCTACTGGGCTTCCATAGCCATTCAATGTATATGAAAAAAAGTTTTATTGTATTTTATGATTAAATATCATTAGGAATTGTAAAAAAAAAAAAATGAAATATTTTGTATTTTGTCTTTTACTTGTTTCGTTCATTAGATTGTGGCCATGTTGGAGCACTGCCTTGTAGAATTTTTAGTCAAATGAATCAACCCCAGTACCTGTCTTTTGTTAAGAATGGTACTTATTCTATCGGACTCTTTTTGCCAAACTGCAAAGTTACAGGGCCATAAACACACCAACACTAGATGTCAAGTAGTGGTGAGAGACAAGTACAGACACAAACACACACACACACACACACACACACACACACACACACACACACACACACACACACACACACACACACACACACACACACACACACACACACACATATACACACACAATACGTTTCTTTCAGTTTTCATCTACCAAATCCACTTTCAAGGCTTTGGTTGGTCTGAAGCAACAGTAGATAAAGGTAAAAGGTGAAGGTTACCTTCTTGAGTCATGCTGACTCACAAGGGTCAGTTTCCCAGTTTCATGGTGTATATATTCCACACCTGGACGTGATACCAGTCCATCACAGGATTATTCATTTTTGCCAGCTGAGTGGACTGGAACAACATGAAATGAAGTGTTTTGCTTGAGAACACAACACGTTGCCTGATCCAGGAATTGAAATCACAATCTTATGACCATGAGTCCAATACCCTAACCACTATAGTGCTGGTTGGCCCAGTGCTATAGTAGAAAGCACCCAAGGTGCTGAGCAATAAGATTGACCCTGAAGCCATGTAGCTGTCAGGTGAACTTCTTGACCACAGGTGAACTTCTTAAGTCATATACACTCATAGAGCCAGTTTCCTAGATTTTCTGGCATATATTCTCTATCCTTTGTCTTGTCTTGTAACTGCATTTACCCAGAAGGGGTTAAGCCAGCTCCTATTTAGTTCACTGCAATTGTGAGCTCATAGGAGTTTCAAGGGATGGTCAGAGTCCACAAAAATAGTTCCTGTCTGTATACATAAGCCACCATACACAACCAGTAGTAGATCGTTTTCATGTTACACATTTTCACTGCAGGATGCCTACAGATGTAATCCAATGCCACCAGGAAGCTACCTGATTTCAGAATAGACACCACCTAGAATTTGCCATTGCCCAACAGTTAGCAGGGTTGTGACCCTAGCACCGTCGGTGTCAGACTTATCCACCTTGGGTGGCCCTACCAGGGATTCAAAGTCCCTGAAGGCATAGCTCTGATACTCACTCATTAAATATTCCCACCACGATGAGGTCAAGGGTTGGACTTTGAGCAAGTTGCAGGAACTCATTTTTGCCAGCTGAGTGGACAAAAGCAATGTGAAATAAAGTGTTTTACTCAAGAACACAATACATTGCTCAATCCTGGAATCAAAACCACAATCTTACAATCATAAGTTTTGTGGTAAGAAGTTTGTTTCCAACCACATGTTTCCAGTTTTGGCCCCACTGCATGGAAACCTGGGTGTCTTCTACTATAGCCTAGGGCTGACCAAAGCCTTGTGAGTGAATTGGGCAGATGGAAATTGAAAGAAGTCCATCATATATATATATGTGTGTGTGTGTGTGTGTGTTTGTGTTGTTCTCCACTGCTTGACAACCAGTGCTGATGTGTTTATGTCCCCATAACTAAGTAGTTCAGCAAAAGAGACAGATAGAATAAGTACCAGACTTACAAAAATAAGTACAGAA
>NC_068982.1:41258509-41260242 GCF_001194135.2 Octopus bimaculoides | reverse complement strand
CAGCAAAAGAGACAGATAGAATAAGTACCAGACTTACAAAAATAAGTACAGAAGACGATGCATTTGACTAAAATTCTTCAAGGTGGTGCCCCAGCATGGCCACAGACTAATGACTGAAACGAGCAAAAGCAAAAGATAAAAAGAATTTTTGTAGAATGTATATAAAGGGAAACTGTTTCAGAGATATGATTGTTTAAACAATAAGAAACTGAAATAAGAAAGATATTACTCCCTCTCCCCCAACACCTTAACCCCTCCTCTCTTAATCTATTTTCACTTCTTTTTCTCCACTTTCAGGCTTACTTAAAACTTTGGTTCTCTCTGCTTTCCCTTTTCTGTTCTTTGTTTTATTTAGTTTACACACCCACTTTTCACTGGCTTCTTCCCCGCCTTACATCACTTCTTGATTTCATTCCTTTCTTTGTTTGCAGTCAAATGAAGGATGAAAACCTAAACTAATGAGATTCTTCACTCCTTAACAGCAAATGAATTTAGCAAACTTTTTTACAAACTCATTTTTGAAAACACTGTTGCTGTTGCAGACTACTGCCATTATCTTTATGTGTGTGTATGTATGTGTGTGTGTGAGAGAAAGAGAAAGAGAGAGAGGTGTGTGTGTGTACATTTGTGAGTGTTTGTCTCTGCATGTTTTCACTTTGTTGTTTAAGCCACTGTGCAATTGTTTATGCCTCCTATAAACAATCTGTCCTGTAGCTCAGTGGCTTTGTTAGTTTCATATGAAGACCATTGGAATAAAAATACCTTATCTTTTACTTGTTTCAGCTGTTGGACTGCCGCCATGCTGGGGCACCACCTTGAAGAATTTTAATCAAACAAATTGACTTCAATACCTATTTTCTAAAGCCTGGTACTTATTCTATTGGTCTCGTTTGCGTTTTAGTCAAAGCTGGGGCACTGCCTCGAAGAATTTTTAGTCAAACGAATCAACTCCAGTACTTGCTCTTTAAGTACTTTTGTGTTTTAGTCAAAGCTGAAACCATGTGTGTAGGAAGCAAACTTCTTACCATTATCACATATCTGTGCCTATGTGTATGTACTTCCACAGTGGGCTTCCACACAGTTTCTGTCTATCAAATTCACTCATAAGGCAGTGGTCAGCCTGGGGCTATGGTACAAGACACTTACCCAAAGTACTGTGTAGGCATCCAGCCAAAGAACACTAACTCAATACATCTTGTCTAACTCATGAGAGCATAAAAATGATGATGAGAATGAAGTGTCTGAGAATGACTTCAGAGAGTGATAAGTTGAGAGAAAATTTTCCTCATTGGATAGAAGTTTATTTCAAATGATGAAGGCACAGTTACTATTGCAGTGGAAGACAATGTGACATGGAAGTGCTATTATGAGAAGCTGCTGAATATGGAGAAAACATGGGATAAGGAATGAATACCTCATTCTGACCTTACAGAGGGTCCAGCAATTCAAGTCGATAGTAGTTTGGTAGATAAAGTGAATAAGGACATAAAGTGAGAGAAAGCTACTGGACCATCAGTAGAGATTCTCAAAATATCTGGTGAAGTAGGATTACCGCTCGGATACTTAATCAAGTAATAGAGGAAGGTGTCATATCCAATGATTGGCCTAATTGTGAGAATCGTAGCAGAGTTGATCTGAAATAGTAAACCTACATATATGCATATATGTGTGTGTATATATATATATATATATATATATATATGTACATATATGCATGTGTGTATATATATATA
>NC_068982.1:41250899-41253021 GCF_001194135.2 Octopus bimaculoides | reverse complement strand
GAGCAAAGAATATAAGTAGCGATCGTGATACCCACCACGAGGAAATGATCAAGCTCAGTAACAATCTATTAAGAAACAACTACCCCAAGAACATACTATCTACTCCAATTATGAAGAAAAGAGAGGATGAAACCAAAAAACTGTCTACAGTCTGTCTACCCTATGTGAAAGGCATCTCCGAAAAGATACAAAAGATATGCGGCCCATATGACATCAGGGCAGTATTCAAGAGCAATACAACACTTCGCAAATATCTCCTTCGGGTAAAACCACCAACAGAAGAGAATATGACCAAAAACTGAATCTAATTGAATCTAATACTTATTTTTTTAAAGGAGTTTTGCCCAACTGCTAATGTTACAGGGATGTAAACAAACCAGCACTGGTTTTCATCTACCAAATCCACTCATAAAGCTTTTCTTGACCTGGGGCTATAGTAGAAGACACTTATGCAAGGTTCCACACAGTGGGACTGAACCTAAAATCATGCGATTGGAAAGCTCACAGCTACATTTGTGTCTATCTACATCAAGATGATCAGATAAAAAAGAATGTTACATAACTCCAAGTTTTAAATAAAATCTTTTGTGTTCAACCTAAATCCATAACTTCAACACCTGACAGGCATACACCTATCAACCTTATGTGAATCTCAGTCATGTGGCATTGTTTGTTTGTCATGAAACTACATTATCATCCTTGTTATTTTTATATAGCTGAGTGATTTTGTTTTGTCAAAACATCTCAGCTGATCACATACAGACACAGACAATTTTAACTCTTTAGCATTCAGATTATCTGTCAAATGTAATGCTTCATCATCATTGTTTAACGTCTGCTTTCCATGCTAGCATGGGTTGGACGATTTGACTGAGGACTGGTGAACCAGATGGCTACACCAGGCTCCAATCTGATATGCCAATCTGATTTGGCAGAATTTCTACAGCTGGATGCCTTTCCTAATGCCAACCACTCCGAGAGTAGTGGGTGCTTTTAAAATTAAACATGCATTTTCTCATAGGTTTGAGATTTCCATATGATTGTTTATTTTAAACTGACATTGTAGCATAGGTGTGAAAGGCAGGACCCAGCCAGTTTGAAAATAAAACAGGGAAAATATTTTGGCTGGATATGGCCAGTTTAAATGCTGAAGTGCTAATAATAGCTGATATTGAAGTTGGTTGATTTCTTCAGTCACACTTTACATTGTATAGAAAGGGAGAGAGAATAAAAGAAAAATCCAGAGTTAATCACAGATAATGATTATTTTTCCTTTGAAAATTAGTATTCATTTTATCATTTTGTATAAGCACCAAGAAATTTGATAACAGTGTAATTGTAATTATTGCATGTGTAACATATTTCCAAGTATTGCCCATGTTGGCAAAAAAAAGTGTGTGCAAAAGTAGTGTTTACCCATCAGTTGAAATGCAACACACTAGTGTGTATATATATCATCATCATCTAACGTCTGTTGTCCATGCTGGCATGGGTTGGACGGTTTGACCAGGGCTGGTTAGCTGAGGGTCTGCACCAGACTCCTCAGTCTGGTGCAGTCTGATTTGGCATAGTTTCTATGGCTGGGTGCCCTTCCTAATGCCAACCACTCCGAGAGTGTAATGAGTGCTTTTTACCTGCCAGTTATGTGACACGACTACGATTTCATATGGCTCCATGCCATGACTATGATTTCATATGGCTTGATGTGGCTTCTTCTCAAGCACGGCATATTGCCAAAGTCTCAGTCATTTGTCATTGCCTCAGTGAGGCCCAATGCTTGAAAGCTGCCTTTTATGTGCCACCAGCTTGGTTGATAGTTATGCAACATCGGCCACATTGCCTCCATAAGATCCAATGCTCAAAAGGTGCCCTCACTCTCTCTCTCTCTCTATATATATATATATTATTTTGTTTAAAAGAGTTCCAACACTGTCTGTTTTTTATGTTTTATTTATACTCCTGCAGAACCAATGTGGGATATAGAATATGGAATATACAATATATAATATAATATACAATATATAATATAAAATAAGATAAAATAAAATAAAAATGGATGGCACCATGAAATAAAGTATTGAATGTAGATGAAATATTGAGTGTTCAATATAAAGGATCAAAT
>NC_068982.1:41227755-41250058 GCF_001194135.2 Octopus bimaculoides | reverse complement strand
ATATATATATATATATATATATATATATATATATATATATACTAGACTACCTGTGACCCGTTGGGTCACTGATAGTTCAGGTTATAAAACATTGAAGCTGATTTCAACATTGCATGAAGTGAAAGTAAATTTTATGATGAGTCAGTTAAATATTTCAATTTATTTGTATCATCATAGGTCTGGTTTACAAGTTCATGTTTAAGGTTTTATTGATTATTTACAGCATCTAAGAGAAATAGAACTTCCGGGATAAACTTGAACCCTAGTAACAGCATTTATTTATGGCATGTGTGCACACTTCTACAAAAATGCGAAAGGAATTGTTATATAACGTAAACACAGAATTAATGGAAACAAAGTGTGACAAGGCTGGCCCTTTGAAATACAGGTACTACTCATTTTTGTCAGCTGAGTGGACTGGAGCAACGTGGAATAAAGTGTCTTGCTCAAGGATACAATACATCACCAGGAATTGAACTCACGACCTTGTGATCATGAGCCAAATACCCTAACCATTAATCCATGCACCTTCACTATCTAAATATAAAATATCACTAAACTTGGGTTCTTTAACATTTAAACCAACCATATCTGACTCAAATAGGGAATTGAACTCAATGCCCTAACCACTAAGCCACACACCTTCACTAGTAATTAATATATATATACACATACACACACACACACATATATATGTATATATGCACATAGTAATTGAAGCCGAAAGTGTCATAAAGCCATTTTAGTTGGCCTTGTCAAGCAGTTTTGCACAGGGTAATAGATAACAATATGTCGCCTTCAGGGATGCCAGGTATATCTGGTATTACTTAATGCAGTTATTTAATATCCAGTATGAAACCAGTTGGTGAGATCAGTTGAAATAGATCTATTATACAATTAACTTTGATTAATATACCCACTCTATGGACAAATATACTAGTGTGCATATTTCTCCTGCCATGGCTTCTCAGACAACTATGTATGTAACACAGGGTGTCCAGGCTAAATTTGATGATTTTTATATCTCCTTTTTTCATTGGTGAACAGTCAATGGTGTTGGAGAGCATAAAGATTAAAATTGTAGTTCAGAAAAAAGTTATCAGACATGGAGGACTGGAAGCCATCTGAATATTGGAAAAGAGTTATCAGTATAATAATGATTCATGCTGGGTATCAAAATGCTGACATCATGACTGCTGCTCACTGCTCTGTGAACACTGTAAAGGCTGTGAGAGATGACATGGACAGCTGCAACAAAGACAATAAGATCCTTGGGTTTGTCTCCAGGTGGGTGACATTGTGCCAACCTAATTCAGATGGCGATGTGAAGTTGTTCGAGATTGTGGTCAAACCCTGGCTGGAGAGGATTGCTGTCGGAAGGCTATATGTGAGACAGCAGACTTTGGCTCCTTGCCCTACCACAGGATGAAGTTAGAAGTGGTTGTCGTAGAATTTCTATAGCATCACCAGCCCCAGTTTCTGGTCTAATTTCTCAGATTGTAATCCCCACAGATTACTATATGTGGGGCACACTTGAGAAAGACACCAACTGCTCTGCCTGCAACACCAAGGCTGAGCTGAGTCAAGATCAAAGGGCTGTTCAATGATCTTTACTGGGGCACAGTGAGGAATGCATACCCCAGGTTCCAGAGCCGTCTTGAGGTCATGGTGGAAGCTGAGGGTGGCTACTTTGTGTAAACTGTTATCTCCCACCCACAACCTAGTTGATATTTAAAAAAAATTTTTAATACTGTGTTTTTGGGGGATGAGATTCTTTTCCTTTAATGCAAACTGCCAAATTTAGCCCAAATATCCTGTATAAGTGTGTAAAAATATGCACATACATAGGATAAAGGGTAACGACGCTTTTTGGTCATGAATGACCATGGGATTGCACCTAGAAAAAGTTCCCCTCCTGGGCACAAGTCCAAGCAAGGTTGTTTGTAGAAGACCAGCAGTCACCCATGCATACCAGCCTCCCCTCTCCGTGCCACTGTTGTTATCCAAGGGAAAGGCAAAGGCCGACACAGCTTGGCACCAGTGACATCGCAATTGATTCCTACAGGTGATTGTACAGGAGTAATATGAAATAAAGTGTCTTGTTCAAGAACACAACACACAGCCTGGTCCAGGAATCAAACTCAAAACCCCATGATTGTGACGACCTGGGCTATAGAAGACACTTGCCTAAGGTGCCACACAGTGGGACTGAATCCAAGACTACTTGGTTGGAAAGCAAGCTTCTGACAATGCAACCACACCTGCATCTAAAACTTCGTTATCAAATGTGTACTTTCTAAGACACTAGGTGTGATTTGAGGGAGATTTGACTGCTATTTCTTGCCGCTCGAGCGACAGCGTTGCGTCCGTGTTGTTGGTTCGTTGAAAAAGTGAAAGGGGGTTATTGTTACTTAGCAACAGGTTAAGCCTGATGAAGAAGGCTTCCAATCATGATCTGTTTTGTTTTTAGTTATTTCGTTTAACGTGTGATTTAAAGATTTGGCAAGCATCCGTAACAGATCGAATGATCGTTTAAAGAAAGGTTACCTCGTTGGCACGAAGTGCTTCAAGTTGAGGTAGACATTAACTAAGTAAATAAATAAATAATAAAGTGTGTGTGGGGGTGGGTGGGGGAGTGGGGTATCCAGATCTGCGTGAACTAGAAGCAGAACCCAAGCCATGGGCCAAAAATACAGAGATACCGTACGGTACAGCTTCTGCAACTCATCAAAACGTGATGGATGAAGTTGTCAGTTTGAATTTAGATAGACGTTATATGATTATCGTCATCTAGAGAGCTAATTCAGTTTTCTGTACTACTAAATATTTCATATGATAAACCACAATAATCAACGTGTCAATCAAGCCCAATGCATTTCTGCTTCTCTCTCGCCAAAAGCGATGAATCAAATATTTTTCGTAATGATGCCGGTGTCTTTTACGTAACACTCTGTTTTCATAATGGTTGCTGCGTTAGCTGTACAGTTCCCTCCAAGTGACGTCACAACTGCAAAGGAGGTGGAGAACAAATCACGTCAGGAAAGGAAGTAGCCAATTAAAGAGCGTGCTAATGCGAAAGAGAGAGGCAACCGGAGACAGAGAAGGAAAAAGAGAAAGAGTGAGCGAGCGAGAAAGATGTATGGAGGGAAGGGAAGCTATAAGGACAATGACTGCGATGAGACGAAGAGGGAGAAATGAATAAGAAGGAGTGGTTGCGACTGTAAGAGCGGGAAGCCGATATAGAAATTTATTTGGTTATTATTTTTTTCTGTCGGTATTTGCAATATGCTTAGTCGGTGCGTTACCGTTTTTATGTTGCTGTTATTATTTTAGTGGATACACCCTTCGGCAAGTTTTGTTTTTCTAATCTAAACCCAGGATTTGGATATTCATTTATATTATAATCGACGATTTTGATATTTTAAAGTTAGCCTGACATGTTCCATAGTTGGATGTACCCCATCTGTAACCAGTATTGTCCAATATGAAGTAAGTTATCGATTTATCATTTATGTTATGATTATATTTTTATTGTACAATTTTGAAAAGTATATTTGAAAATTACAGGTTATATAAAAAAAAATCGTCCATCGTTCTTATTAGGAAGCATTTTTATGACGTGAAAGGCTTCCTTCAATAAGCCACGTGTTAAACCTCTGCAAAAGTGCTGTCTATTCTGTTCATTAAAATAAAAGAAAGTAATCTTTTTCATGTATTGGTATAAACTGAAATAGTGCCTATATTGGTTTCCAAAGGAGTCTTCAGCAGATTTATGGATTTTTTTATTTTTTTTACATGCACACGTGTGTATATGTGTGATTCATCTACGTCTTTCATACGCACATGTATGCAGTGGCCACAAAACGGGGATCTGTTTTCGTTTCGTGAACTATTGAATTTCGACCCCCGTCTTTATGATTTCTCTCGATACTTCTCCATTTTTATTTAAGCTTAAATTTTTATAGAATTAAATTATTTATATTCATTTCAGTTTGTTTATTCGAACTATCAATTTTAAATGCACTCTCACTCTGCAACTAGAACTAGTTAAAACGAACTCTTAGATCTTGCGCAACTTGATAACTGTTTTTTCAACGTCACAATAGAAGGGAGGAGAGTTGGCATTTTATTAATCCACATGGTATTTCTCTTTAACGACTTCTAAATTAGGCTTCCCTGCTTTTATACTTTCATTAAATTCTTAATGATCTCGAAATCAACTGAAGTTTCTTTGGGAAATATATAATAGAATTTACAATTATAAATGTGACACGTCTGAAATATAAAGTGCCTTAGTCATTATTTTGAAGTGATCTTATCCCATCATTCCGTTGCTTCGCTATTTAAATAAAGTATTTTAACTAATTTTTTCTGACGAGGTTGCTCTAAGCGGTGTATTAAACAATTTAAGATGTATTTTTTAAAATACCATTAAATGAAATTCCTTTGAAATTCTCTCATTTATCATGGTAAACTTTTTTAGTCGCAATTCACGTGGGTTTATTTTCACTAGTCCTACATGATCTGACTAAACATGGTATGTGATATCCACTCCTATGGCTTTTAGAAATAAATGTACTGTAATTTTTTTTTTTTTCATTAGCAAATATTTTAAAACTTCAATTTTTCGATACATTTACTTGAACTCCTTTATATAGTGATGTTTTTCTTTTCCCCTTCTTTTCGGCAACCCGTTTCTCACTGACGGGTTTGCCTACCGGCAACATGAATCCCTAGATATATCATATTTCTTCCGTGTTTGCAGTCCTTAAAAAGATCGTCAAACGTTTGACGATCTTTTGAGAAAATGAGACTTATAATTAATGTTACAAAGATTAGAAATCTCATTTTCCTTCCTTGGGTTGTTTTTTCCCTCCTCAAATATTTTCGCTACCAAAATCTATATTCATTGTCCTTACGTGGACTAAAATCTAAGTTGATAAAGCTTACGACAAAATCGCAATTCTAAATATATATTGATTTATAATGATGTAGAATTTACATTTAACACATTTTATTGCCTAGGTATTCGCATTTAAAAAAAAAATACAACTGTATTTAGGTCTATAAATTGTTGAAGACTTGATAAGAAATGTTTATATAAACTTTTCCATATGTACCTTAATCTTTTGAATTGAACAATGTTTTAAACAATTGAACTTTCAACGTTAAGACGATAAAATAAATAGCTCAACTACTCTAAATGTTACAGATTATAAAGAATTATAGACCTGTGTTGATAGCCAATAACCACATCATAGGTTTTAACTGAAATAACTTTTCAGTTACAAATCATATTTTGGGGATTTTGTAATTTTATAATTCTTTTCTAGATTCTCTTTACTCCACCTTTATAATAAACAGCACTTGAATGATTTTTATTTATTGAGCAAAAGAGATCCTTTGTTTTAAAAAGGTTCGGTCTTACAACTTCAATTATTTCAGATGTTTTGAGCTCTCGTCCTGCATAAAAATCTGAGACGTTCTAATTCACTGGGATAAACTATTGTCCTTGCAATACTTCATTCAATAATAGCCATGTGAAATCCTGAGTTGTAGTCAAAGTTCTTTCTGGAGAAAAATCAAATTAACTTAAGACGAAATTTCAAGGCAATTTTTCCGCACCAATTTTTAATTACTAACTTTAAAATAAAATTATAAATGTTTATTACTGATTACATTTCATATTGTATTTTTTTTTTATTGTGGCTGATTTTGTTTCTTTTGTTTTTCAGAAATAACAGCAGTAATCTTCATGACAGTAAGTAGTCATATCTCTTCAGTAGCAAGCAACCTGTCGCCCAGTCTGTTATCGTTTTTTGTTCACAGGTCATTCAACCGGACAGTGGACATGTTGCTTTCTTCTTCTTTCACCTCGTCTCACAACAAACACTTTCCATGGAATTTATTTTTAGTACTGGTCGCCGTTACCAAGGACTTAGGTCTTTGATTTCCTTTGTACCACATAAGAGGCAAATAAACTGTTAATTTCAGGTCTCCTAGAGTAAAAAGCAATTTCTTTCTCTCTCAAAGCATGAAGTCACATTACTAGCGAGAGGTTTCAACTCTCTTAACGAAAATTATGTGATAATTTGTTTTGCAGAAGCTTATAAAACCAGTTTGTTTTCAATCCTATTTTCCACCTCCTCTACTTTTTCACTGTGCTTTATTTTAAATCTGGTTTTGGAGTTTAAGCTTTGCAATGCAAACATTACTTCCATTGTGTTTGTTCAAATCTGGCTTTGAGTTGAAGCTTTGCAAACATTTATAGTTGAACTTGGACTGAATCTGCTATGTAGGCTGAGGAAACTGTTGTTTTATGTATTAGGCTTAGTAACTCTTGTAATTGGTGTTGGATGGGAAATAGCTGACGGAAATGAATAACTGGCTTTTAGTAGCAACTGCTAAAATATTGTGAGAAGATGGCTACTGACTGCTGTAGTATATAAGGGATTAATTACACCAGGGCGACCCTAGCCAGGCGATCGCACTTTACACGCATTGAAACTTATACTAAAGAGGGCATGGTGTAGCGTTACTGGTTAATTTATTCAAATGTAAAATAATGTGGACAGTCAGAAAAGAGGTTGCGAGGATTTCCGAACGAATCTGATGCTTGTAAAAAATTATGTACATATTAAAATGTCAAAACTTGTGATGTTATTAATAATAATGAAAAAAAACATCTGTGTGTGTGTGTGTGTGTGTGTATATATATATATATATATATATAGCGAGAGAGAGATTTCTATCCAGCTAGTAGTTCTTTCGGAAACTATTCTTGATAGTAAAAATTGCATATTAAATATATTGAATTATTTATTTTAGAAATTTTGGGTTTACTATTCATTATATCTACATCCCTTTTATGCGGATTCGCTTGAGTATATATATATCCCCCCCCCCCACAAATTGGCTGCTTTTAAATCCGTTATTTATTCAATTTGAACGGTCTAATGAGATCTCGATAAAATTATTTCCCAATGTAGTTCTCCGTTGAAGCTATTTGCATGTCAAGAGGAAAGAATGTGAAATCAACAGAACCATATGTCTGAAAGTGTCTCAGTGCAGTGATACCGGCTTTCATCGGTGACGCACGTGCGCCTGGCTATGATCATCATCGTTGATAAATTTATTTTCTATGGAGCCTTTATTATTTTTTTCCTCGTTCTGCAATTGAAAATTGATACCATGCTCTACATTCTTTTGTTTTGTCTCTTGTCAGCTGATCGCGAATTATTTAGTTAGCTTTCTCCCTCTTTTGTACTGCAAATGGGCAAAGGGCGATATATGGAACCGAATTTATATTTGGCCATTATATTACATAGCAGCTTGACAAAAGCAATTAAAATATTTTTTTATAATATATCTGCTGATGATTTTACTTGTCTACTTTTATTTTAAAGACAATATAGGTCATACACGTGGCATTTTAATACATGCATATGGTAGATATTTTAAATGAGTAGATACGGTCTAATAGTCATAATTTATTGCTTGCTGCGGTTTTTCAGTCAGAGCAGTTATGCGTTGTACAGTTTAGTCAATGGAATTGCTTGCCATATGTACTTTTAAGAACTGATGCCAATATATAGGTTTTTCTGTGATAATTTATGAAGCTGAAGAAACATCTGTAGGGCTTTGTTTAATGTCAGCTAAAATTCCAGGGTAATTTTTGTTCACTAACGGCGAAGTTTAAAATGGAATTCATCACATGGCAAAAAAAAAAAATCGTAGGAAATTGTATGATAGGGGTTATTTAAACGTTTGCACTCATTTTACTGGGCTATTTTCAGGTGTAGTGTGATTGATATAAATTGTATGAACATCTTTATTTAGATAAGACAAAATAGGCTTAGCTTCAGGAGTGTATCTCCCCACCGACTTTGTTTTTTATCATAACTTTCTTAGATAATTTTTAACGATTTTTCCCCTTTTCTTTGGAGGATCATACTTCTTCCTTGAACTTTGTCAAATTCATATCTTTCAATAAAATTTTTTTGAGATACATTTTCGATATAGATTACAATTTTCCCCCCTCCCCTATTTTATAAAGACTACATACTCAAAGACTTGTGTCTTAAAAATTTAAATATATATTTAAAAAAAAAAACATTGTGGGATTGTGAAACGATTCCCTCTCTCCCATTTATTGCCTATTTTCAATGTTTTTTTTTCATTGTATCGTAATCTGCACCATTTAAAATGTATTTCTGGTAATTTTTATTAAAAAATGTGCAATTTAAAGAAAGTTGTGGGAAAACAATGTCAGTGGGAGAACACGCACCACACACATCATTTTTAACGTCTAACGCCTGTTATTTCCATGCTGACTAGAGTTATGCGGATGAAACAATGCTTACAGGCGCGCGTAAATGCGTACGTGCTTGTTTTTGTTACTAATGAATTTGTTTTCTCTTCTTGTTGATAGCTTTTGAAAATATTTCTTTTTCAATAAGTATTCTTCGATATTTTTCTGTTTTGCTATATGTCCTGTACATGAATTTACTAGCAGTTAACTTATTTCCCTAGCAACTAATCATCTGAGGAAATCCTCGCATTGTTCGGTTGCTACTGTATTTATTTATTCCATACTAATTGATCTTTCCAATTCATGGTCGTATTGCGGTGGTGAAGTTTATGCAAATTATACAAGTCTTGTCTAGATTGTTTTCATAGACTACTACATTGTTTTTGTTTTTTTTCATCAGATCAAACCGGTTTTCATAAAGTAATTATACTGGCGTCAATTCAATTGATGAATCCTTCATCTTTCATGAGAGGCTGAGAGAAAAGGAGAGAGAGAGACCATCTAGTGTTCAAAACGATCAATCATTGTTTTTGTTTTTATAGACTCTAAGATATTGCTTCCAGGCTTCTTTCAATTTTCTGTTTACCGAACCTGGTCTTTGATTGGTCCGGGGCGATAGTAGAAAACAATTTGTCCAAGGGTGCCCCGCAGTAGGACTGATCCCGAAACCACGTGGTGGATTTGGTAGTCAAAATGAAAGGTGCTTGTCGTGTGTATTTTCGATAATACTCACGCATCATGTCATGTATAATCATTTAACGTCCGCTTTCCATGCTGGCATGGGTTGGACGGTTTTACTGAACACTAGTAAGAGGGGGGGGGGCTGAACAAGGTTCCGATCTGATTTGGCAAGGTTTCTACGGCTGGATGCCCTTCCTAACGCCAACCACTCGCAGTGTAGTTTTCGTTTTTTACGTGCCACCGGCACTGCTGCCATTGGCCTGACACCGGCATCGGCTACGACTACGGTCTCACTTGGCTTTACAGATCTACACAAGCACGGTATATCGCCAAAGGTTTTGGTCACCTGTCACTGCCTCCATGCGACCCAACAATCGAACGGTGCTTCTTTCAGTTTCCGTCTATCAAATCCACTCTCATTCCTTCGGTCATCCCTGGGTTATAGAAGACGCTTGCCCAAGTTATCAAGCAGTGGAATTGAACCCAAAACCAAGTGTGTGTGTGTGTCTCACTGTCATACAGAATCATTTCATATATATTCTGCAAAAACGGATCTGGTCATTGAGATATATTATTTTGCTTGGAAACACGTCAGGGTTGGTGACTGGAAGGACATCCACCCGTAGAAAATAATCCTGAAGCTCTGGCTCATACAAGCATGGAAAAGTAGACGTTTTAACAATTATGTTATACTTGGGTTTAGTGGGGTGGGGTCACGCTCATATCTATAAAAGCCCTGTAAACTCGACAACAATGCCCTATGATAGGCATTATTTTAATCTTAATTTATGTAATTTACAATAATTTCATGACCTGCTGGATGATCTTAAACAGAACTATGAACATATTAGGAATAGCTTTTGCAAGTAGTGTTATGAAATCATTGTCTTTATACTACGCCTTAATTTAATATTTATAGATTGCTCTCAAGCTCCATTAATGTAATTATCTCTTCCATTGTATTCAAATGTCAGTAACAAGTGATAAACAAAAGAATGAATAATAAAATTTTTTTAAAAACCTGAATTTAAAATGGTCAAATGCTACTAAACCCCATCTTTTTTTTTTCTCTTTCGGATTACATTAGCTATGCTCCTTTTTTTTAAAATATGATGTATCGCTTAAAGATTGGCTGCTATTTCTAGCGTACTGAACAACTGCTTCATTGTTCTGTTCCCTCGTATGCTTGAATAAGCAAGGTGTAGTTTCCATGATTAACGAGAACATCATTGTTGTTGAGTTAAAAGAATAATTATTCAAAGTTATCTAATATAGAAATGATTGTTTTGTTATGAATTTGAAAATATATATTTTTTAATCAATGAATAATTGTACAAGCAAGCTTTCGAGAAGGTCATGAGAGAATAAATGTAGGTTGGCTTGACCACGTGTACGCATTTTAGTTTGGATATGAGTGAAAATGTTCCGGCTTACACGTCCTGCCTTCTCTTCAAAATCTGCTGATTTGGATTAAAATAGAACGGCATGTAAGGCAATTAGAATAAAGTAACAGCTTGTCAGTAACTTTTTTGTCGTAGTTTTTTTCTTTCAGATATTTTGCATGCATTTGTATTTAGCAACATCATTCAATTTTTGGAAGTAATCTTAGTCGTATCTTTATTTATTATATATTCTTGCATGGAACGTTAGTTTTTACTGTTTATAAACTTTTGTAAGATTTGGTTAACAAAATGTTTCAGTTTTAAAGATTGTTTCCTCTCATGCATACGAACACTGCTATTTCAGCTGTTTTTACTTCAGTCAAGTCTCCTTAATTCCTGAAGAGAAAAAGCACTAGTCTGAATGTCTGATTACTCGTCTTACAATACCAGTATAAAACCCTCTGCGTGAATTAACTTAAAATATTAAATGCTATTTGATTTTAAACTTTATTCTACTTCCCTGTGCTTCGGCTGAATAATATCATTCCTATATTATATTATAACTTTCTCCCGTAATTGATACAACTGCATTAATACAAACTAAATATAATTACAGAAAAAAATTTAGGATTTTCTAAAGTATTGTTTGTTAAACTAAAACGTTTACTTTATAGTTTACATTTATCTTTTGAGTAACAAAGACTATTTTATTCCAGGTGTTGTCATTGAAGCTACATCTTATAACAAACTTCTCTCTCAATTTGAAGATTTTGTAGCGTCTTCGGGTAAGGGATTTTTTGTCTAGATATTTTTCAGTTTTATTTTTAAAAAAAAAACACCAAAATACTTTAATACCGTTTTAAATCGAAATGTAAAAAAAAAAAAAAATAGTACATCTATTGATTTTTGTCCGTCAACAAAGTTTTATTGTAACCTAAGTAAATTTTGTTTTGAAAATTTACCCATGATCTGTATGTAGTGAAGGGGGGGGGGTCCTTAGGCGTTATAATAGGCAGCGAAAGAAATGGGTATTAGAGACGGGCGTTATTTTTAAGGTCTGAGAAATTGCTGTTGGAAAGGTGTGACTAGACACTATCAACCACTCATGAACTGAAAAGCAGGGTGATTGTCGTGCCCATGCTACCCATCCCCTCCTTTTCGTCGCTGCTCTATAAAGAAAGGCATTATAACTTTCTCTGCTATTTATAATCTATTCAGAACAGATGACACATGGCAGCATCAAGTTTTTTTCTTTAGTTTAGTACCTCTTGCTCAAAGTTCAATTATCGCACTCATCATCCCTCCCCACCCAATTAAACAATCAGTTCTTAATTACAATAACATCTTCCATACAAGATTGGCTTTAAGTTTAGACACTAATTTAAAAAAAAATTTTTTACAAAAGAGAATATATATATCTTTTTACTTGTTTCAGTCATTAATTAGACTGCTGGGGTAACGCCTTGTAGGATTTTAGTTGAACTAATCGAATCCACTATTTTTTAAATTTTTTGTAAAGCCTGGTACTTATTCTTTTTGTCGGACCGCTAAGTTAGGGGACGAGAATACAGCGTCATCGGTTGTTAAACACAAAGAAACACACACACACACACACACACACACACACACAAGACGGGTTTCTTTCAGTTTTCTCACTCTTCAAACTTTGGTCACAACCCGAGGTTATATAGTAGAAGACACTTGCCCGAGGTGCTATGCAGAGTTGGGAAGCAAGCTTCTTACCACAGCCACTAGATTTTTACCAAAAAAAAAAAAATGGGTTGATAGTGAACTTGAAGTTTAATAAACATGTACTCTTCTAAAAAGTATTGAGTAAAAATAAATGTGTGTGAATGAAAGATGTAATCTCAAGATGGAAAGTTAAATTGGTACAGTTAGGTTGAATAGGATCCACTCGATGATGTTTGTACTCAGATGAAAAATAGATTAAAACGAAAAAAAAAAGGCCCCGAATACCATGCTTTTGGTGAGACAGATTTTATTTGTTCAACTTGAAAAGACATTTTATTGATAGCTGGTTAGCAGTGAGTTAGTTGTTCAAGAGGATGTTTGAGGAAGCTAAAAATAGTGTCAGAAGTGAGCGAGTTCAGTAATCTGTTTGCAGTAGGGTTGGGATGTAAGCTTGGGTGTGTACACAGAAACTACTACATATTGAAAGCATGAGCATTTTTAACAAGAGTTGAGTTGCACCAAAGTTTGAAAAGGAACATGCCAAACCCAAATATGAGCTAGTTAACTAAATACTCAAAGCTTTGTAATCTGTGCTAGCCAATTCATTACAGTTGCAGATACATTACTGCTATCCCATTATCATTTAAAAACCTACTTTACATGCTGGCATGAGTTGGCTGGTTTGATAGAATCCAGTGAGCTACAGAGCTGCTTCATGTCAGCTTAAGCATGATTTCTATGACTGTATGCCCTCCATAATGCCAACTACTTTACAGTGCTTACTGGGTGCTTTTTACGTGCCACTAGTATTGGTAAGGTTGCTAAGTAGCTTGCAAACAGGAAAGAACCAGCAGAAGGGAAAGGAAAAGCCCCATTGATTAAGAGGTGCAGTATTTGAGAGAGTGGAAAGATTTTATGCCAAGTAGAAGTAGAGGTGTCTTGTTGTGGAGAAGGTACATGGCTACTTTGCATATCTGGATGTTTGGTAGCTATAAGTTGCCAGGCCCAAACCCTGAGGAAGCAAGAGAAGATACAGGCAGTGGATCCAGGAGGGGATAGTAACAGATGGTTAGATGTGAGGGTAGAGGTGAATGTAGTGGGAGGTGTGGCTCGGTGGGAAATAGCAGTGACATGTGGTAGTTCAGGGAGGGGCAAATGTAGAGGTACATGTAGATGAGTAAAATAACAAAATGTTAATGTCTCAGATGTAATACACTCAGTAAAGATCACATATAGCTATAAATTGAACCATTGATATTTATTTCAATTGCTTATTGAAAGTAATTAGTAATTTTTGTCACCAAGTTTTGAATAATAAAATTTTTAGGTTTGACTAAATCATGAATTAATGTACTGCCATTTATATTTTTTAATGATTTCTTTACCATTTATGTTTTCTTTTTAATCTAGACTTTCCACCAGTACAAGATTTAACAAGGTTAGTATATGCTGAATGATTTGAATGTTTATTTTTCCATATTTGTTCATTTTGTGGCATGATTTTTACAGCTAGAAGCCTTTTCTGTTAACTAGCTGACTAAGAGTATGTCTACAATAGGATTAAGGAGTCTACTCTGTTCTATCAGTTTCTATTCAAGGCTACTGCTCGCCTAGATGAGTTGCCTTCACTGTGGTTTGCAAAACCTGTCCTATGTGTGATAAAGGTTGGATCTTTTACATTTATCAATGAGTTTGTTTGGAATTACCAGCTTACTGGGCAGATTGCATTCACTGTGGCTGAAAGGCTATGTCTTCATGATGTAAGGAAGGAATTTGGTTATCATTGAGATGAGTAGCATGTAGAACAGTGATTAGAAATTATCTGCATGGAGACTGAAGTTTCTCGTCATCCTATAATCAGAATTTTCAGCTTGCAAATTCCACATCTTAGTGTTGAAGATGATTGGTTTGTCAGTATCAGTGGGAGGGGAGGTATTCCAGTCACATGAAAAGTCTTGGCATACTGTCTGATTTATTATCTGTTCAACTGAATTTTTCTTCTGCTCATGTTAAGAATATAGTGAATTTCCTGGGCTCTTAACCAATAAACTCTTTTATGTATAATTTATCATGTCCACTTTTCCAAGATTGCATGGGTTGGATGGAGTTTATTGAGGCAGATATCCTATGGCCAGACTGCCCTTCCTGGTGCCAACCCTTGTTTCCAAGTAAGGTAATATTTCCCAATAGCCAAACATGTTTTTGCACAATGTTGGAACTGACATTCATTTACAACAATTGTGATTTCAAGACACATTTATGTGCATGCATACTCATATAATGAGTTTCTTTCAGTTTCTATCTATCATAAACCACTCAAAAAGCTGTAGTCAGCTTGGGGCTGTAGTAGATGACACTTGTTCAAGGTGTCACGAAGTAGGACTGAAACTGAAACCATGTAGTCAAGAATCAAACTCTTTAAGACACAGATGCAGAATATTTAAGCTGTTGCAGTATGTTAGTAAGTGTAGAATTGTTGATCAGGTTATATAATGAAGACAAACCTCTCGATTTGTGTGCAGTTCTTCATTGAAAAATGAAGCTTGTCGCTGAGAGTCTGTAATTGTTTGGAGTTTTCAGCTCTTTAGCATTTAAACTGGCTATATCAGGCCCAAATATTCTACCAGTTTTAAGTTCAAATCAACCAGATGTGGCTTCTCACACCTATACGATGTCCTTGTCAAATTATACAATCATGATTGAAATCTAGAACTAGTGAGATAATGCATAATTAAATCAAACCAATTTGAATAAATAAACATCATGCTTGACAGAATAATCTGAATGCTAAAGGGTTAAATATTTTTTGTGTTCTCATAAAGGAATTGAATGTTTGATGCAATCTTGGTTGTGTGATATGTATAACTATAAGTGAACAGCAATACTAAAAATTTTTCTTTTTCTTTTTCCTATCTACAGTGCAAAGACATCAAGTATTTCATTAATACCTACAAGTTTCCAGAATATTACAGCATACAAAACTGATGGCTTTTCCCATCCAACTCCAACAATTACTGTATCTGCAACTAGAAATGAAAATTCACTTCCAAGAAAATTATCACTAGTGTCTAATGGTATTGTAAAAAAATTAGTTAAAAATAGACATGGCATTCCTGTGTCTTCATTACTCAGAGATCCTAGAGTCAATAAAATGAAGCTTGTAACTGATGTGCAGTGCAATGGTACCAATGTTGTTCATGGCACATCGAATCGTAAGTATTATTTCTTTGTATTCAGGGTATATCTTAAAATTGTAAGACATAAATGTAATGTAAATAATTTGGCATTTTATTTTTACCACAAATTATTTGCTACAAGTGTGTAAAATACATGTTTTTGGGGTTGATAAAATTTTTCACTGGTTTTAATTACAATATTTTTACATACTCAGTGTCCATGACTATTTGTTCAAGAGCTACAAACCCGATAGGGGTAAGTTATTCACTAATGGAGATTTGGTCCAAAAACTGGCAGCAATAAACTCTGCTGAATGCACCCAAGAGACTTGTGGTGATGTTAAACTGGGCAGCAGATTAAGACTACCACTCAAGAGGAGAAACATTATCTCTGACAGGCTTCCACACAGTTTCCATCTACCAAATATCGCAAAGTTTCGGCCCACCTAAGGTTATGGTAAGAGACACTTGCCTAAGGTACCATGCATTAGAATTAAATCCCAAACTAGACAACTGAAATACAAACTTATTGACCATACATCATCCTCATCGTTTAACGCCCACTTTCCATGCTAGCATGGGTTGGACCCTATTTGTAAAATATATATCAAATTCAAGGTATATCTAGCACTGTAAAAGAACAGCCAGTTTTTGAATAGAAACAAAAAATGCTAAATATTTGCTTATAAAAAGGTACAGGCATGACTAGTAAGAAGCTTGCTTCCCAACCACGTAGTTCTGGGTTCAGTCCCACTGCATGGCACCTTGGACAGGTGTCTCCTGCAGCTTTGGGCTAACCAAAGCCTTGTGAATGGATTTTTTGGTAGATGGAAACTGAAAAAATGTGTTTTTGTGCCTGTGTTTGTCCCCACATCATTGCTTGACAACTGATGGTGGTGTGTTTATGTCCCCATAACTTGGTGGATTGGCAAAACAGACTGATAGAATAAATACTAGGCTTACAAAGAATAAGTCCTGGGGTTGATTTCTTCGACTAAGATCCTTTAAGGTGGTGCTCCAGCATGGCTACGGTCAAATGACTGAACCACGTAAAAGAAAGTAAATTTAACCCTTTGGTGTTCAGATTATGTTTATTCATTCATGTTTTGAATTAATCTTGCATTATCTTGTAACTTGAAAATTTCAAGGAGATGTGATTGTTCAGTTTTAGAATGACATTGTAGGGTAGGTGTGATAGGCTAGAACCAATCAGTTTAAATACTAAAGGGTTGTGTGTGATTTTAAAACTGTACAGGATAAGAAAATATCCACAAAAAAAAAAAAATACTGAGAAATGAATGTTATTTATATATCCTAATTAGCATTTTTTTATATAGATATATATATATATATATATTTCAGAAAACCAAGTTAATGTGGCATCAATTACTGATGTTGAGAATTCAGATCCACTCCAGTCAAATGTGTTGAAGCCTGTCAGTTCTAAATTGGCTGGAAACCAAACAATTAAACCAAATAGTGAAACTAACCAAACTGGAAACTCTGCATTAAATGATACAAAAGACTCTATACCACCAATTGTTCTACCAGAATTATCTTTTACAAGGCCAGTTAAAAAAAGTGCTTCGGCAGATGAATTTCCAGACTTACTGAAGCCTCAAAATTTAACAAGATATGTTGAATTAAGTTCATTAAAAAGTCAAGATAATAACAATAATAACTCTTCTAAGAAGCAAACTATTCAGTATAAGCCCTATTATAGTCATTTAAGGGATCATGACTACACACTTAATTGTCCTAGATTTATTCCTAAAGAAAAGAGTACTACTACTACTACTACTACTACTACTACTACTACTACTACTACAACATCATCAACAAGAAGGTCATTTATAATTCCAAAGAAAAAGAAAAAAATTAGTGATGACCAATGCTTAGATAATTCTGTGAGCAATACAAACAAAGACTCAGATAACCCTAATACGCAGGAATATTTTTCTAACGATCCACAAACTAATAGCTTAAAACTTGAAAATGAAAATTCTAGTTCTTCAAATGTACAGACAGCTAATTCAACATCTTCACCCCTACCTGTTAGTTCTGATGATACAAAGGATGTGCTTCATGAAGAAAAACGAGAAACAGCTGAAGTCTCTTCAGACTTTGAATCTGTTGAAAAACAGAATATATCATCTTGTGGATTAAGTGCCCTGCATGATTATGTTAGCAGTGAAAATCCATTTGATTGTCGAAATGTTGACAATCATGATTTTCGCACTTGTGATATGTGTAAGGATTTCTTCCCGAAACCTAATTCTGGTGAGAAATGCAATGATGATGTTTTTCCTGATGTTGTACCCTGTCAGATGTGTTGTCACTTAAGTGAAGACAATTTGACTGCAAACTATGTAAAACATTGCAATGTAAATAGTCCTCTAGGTCACTTGAATCCATGTGGTTTGTTGTCTTGTCCTACAGATGAAGCAATCAATGCTTGTATTTTTGATTATCCTAATGATAAAGAATTGGAGAAGATTTCTTCTACAGATGTTGAAGGGATCTTAGACTCTGATATGTTAGATTTTACTAGTTTAAAAACAATTGATCAGAACCATTTTAATCTCAAAAATTCTCTGGATTTGTTGATATCACCGTCTTTAAGACACAATCAAAAAACTTATGAAAATTTCTGTAACTTCCCTAATGAAACAACAGTAAATATATCTTATGAAAACGATGATAATCTAAAAGAAAGTATTTTAAATGAAAATGATTTTTTATTTATTTCTGAA
The DNA here is from genome assembly GCF_001194135.2 of Octopus bimaculoides. Taxonomy (NCBI): domain Eukaryota; kingdom Metazoa; phylum Mollusca; class Cephalopoda; order Octopoda; family Octopodidae; genus Octopus; species Octopus bimaculoides. Next base: position 41,232,063 of record NC_068982.1, on the reverse strand, counting down.
CCAGTTAAAACCTCTGTGGATAGTCCTTCAACAACAAAAATTAGTGATCAAGCAGTTAATGAGAATACATCTAATAATGAAAACTCCCCCATGGAGGAGGATCCTCTTTATAAATCAGATGAAAAAGATATGAGTATAGACAATGATGGATCAGATGATGAAGTTCTGTTAAATAAAGTGCCAACATATTTAAGTGGGCTATCAATAGAAGCAATTAACAGCAAACCTAAGATTAGTTATCAATCTTATATTGATAATGAGATTGATACATCTGACTTTATCAAAAATCCTTCTCCTGAACATGTGACTGAGCTTTGTAAGATCCCAGCATACCATCAATCTTTCAGCAATAGTACAAAGTATGATATAAATTCCTCTTCTCTGGTTCATAAATATCCTTGGAGTGAAAGGAGAAAAAGTGCGATACGTCATCATCAGCAGTTTGACTCTGATTGTGAAACTTCAAAAAGTTGTCTTTCATCGTCGTAAGTATTGATTTATTTTCCAGTAAAACTGTAGACTTGTCTTATGTACAGTCTTATTGAAATTATGATCATTTGGTCTTCATCACTGGGATACTGAAAGTAAAGCCAACATTTCTATTTAAATAAATTACTAGGTAACTCTACTGAATTGGCTTTTGTTTATACTTGTTCTCCATGAACTCAACATCTAATCATTACTGGCTTTATTGATCATCACTATTGCAGTAACTTTTTTCTTTTTTTGTGTATATATAGCTAAAATTATAGTTTTTATAAAAGTGGCTGTGCTGAAAAGTTCTTGGTTTTGGGTTAAAGAAAATACAGGAGGATCAGTTAATTATGATTTTATTCAACAAATTCCCCTCTCAGATTTACTCACTTATTGCAGCAGTCCTTCAGTTTTTCTAAGCCCTATAAAAGAAGTCAGAAGGTTGGGCCTCCAACCAGGTCTTTTGTTAAACTCCTAAAGCCAGAATCTTGTCAGCACTCCTTCATATCCACTCTGCTGGATCACTTTTGCCCAGTGGTCATTCAAAATCGTTTCTTAACCAATTTCTTAAATTTCATTCTGCCATTCTCTTGCATGGGTGGTAACAAAGATCCAAGCAGCTAACCTAATTTCTTTTCAAACAATGATCTACATTTAATTCCTTCAAGATTTATTTCATAGTGTATAAACTCATCGTAAACTGATTTAAAAATAATAGTTTATAACCCCCCCCCCCACACACACATAAAATGATTTTGTTCTGTGTTCAGCTCTTCTAAACATAAAAGCATTTTTACCCAATTTCATTGGAATGCATTAATATATTATTTGTATTATTAAAGATCTCCTACTGCAGTGAGCTGGCAGAATCGTTTAGCCCGCTGGACAAAATACTTTTTTAGCATTTCTATCTGCCAGAAATAAAAGCTAATATTCTTTCAAATTACACTATCATCATTTAACAACTGTTTTCCATGCTGGCATGGGTTGGACAGTTTGACAGGAGCTGGCCAACCAGAGAACTGTACCAGGCTCCAATTGTCTGTTTTGACATAGTTTCTATGGTTGGATGCCCCCAATGTCAACCACTTAAGAGTGTAGTGCGTGCTTTTTATGTGGCACCAGCACCTGTTTCTTTTTAAAAAGGGTGAACACTTTCAACAGTATAGTCATGGTTGGAATGTTTTAAATCCTGGATATATTCAATCTCTTCGTGATTCCTCACAATGATATGAAATGTTGCAATCATATTTTTGGTTTTCCTGCACAAGACAAATGATATACTAATCATTTTAATTATTTATTGATATGGTATTCTCTCTTAATTAGGTACATTCTTAATATGGTTAAACTATTTATTGTATACTAAACTTTGTATTTATAAGTCAAATACATTGTTTGCATGCTTTAAAGTAAAAACAAGTATTACCAGTTAGCAAGAAATGCTTATATCTTTACAGCTGTTTCAGTGAATCACTTTTTATTTGTAGTCTTTGAGGATGATTAACAGTACCTTTACTACACTTCTTTTCAGTTTCCCAATTTTCTATGTGCAAACAGCTCTAGAATTATTAGCATATAGTTCACCATCTTCTGACTTGGGTTTTGTTGAACAAACCTCCTCAAGCCTTTTATTGATGTCTGTTATTGTTTAATCATGAAGTTCCACTAGCTGTCTCAACTTCATGGTTCAAATCCTACTACAAGCTTTGCATTGTGTTTTGGAGCTAGGTATATTATTTGTTTCACTTGAAACCAGGCATGGGCAACTGTTTTCAAGTAACAGGCCATCCTATTAAAAAGCATTCAAGGTAATTTTCCATTTAGGCATGCCATTCACTAAGTCCTGCAAGCCACAAGTTGCCCATGGTTGCTTTAAATATGAAATAATTTTACATATTTTATGTTGAAGTGGTTGGCACTAGTTTTTCAGAAGTTACTTTAACTCTTCAGTATTCAGGTTACTGTCAAATGTTACACTTATTTCAACACATTGTTTAGAATTACTCTTGCATTATCTTGTAGCATCAACATTTCAATGATGTAATTATTTGTTGAATAACATTGTAGAGTAGGTGTGGGAGAACAGATCTGGCTGGTTTGAACATAAAATGGGTAGAATATTGGTCTGATATGGCTGGTTTAAATGCTAAAGGGTTAACCATTAGCATTTAAATAGGCCATATCCAGACAAAATATTCTACCTGTTTTGTGTTCAAACTGGCCAGAACCAGCCTCTCACCCTATCCTACAATGCCATTCTAAAAACAATCGTCAAAATTTCAAAGTTATCAGATAATACACGAATAATTAAAAACAATGTGAAAAAATAAGAATTACATTAGATGGAGTAATCTGAATGGTAAAGGATTATAAATGAAAGTGTCTCAATTCAGTATAGCAATAGCATATAGGTTTGAGTTGTGGATTCATATTATAATGTTAGATGGTTTTACTGACTCAGATGATATTCTGATATTCTTTTGTTCTGTCTTGTTGCAGATGAATTATATCTTCCTCTGCTAACGCTGTCATCACCTCATCATTTAGTTTTGTCTATTGTTGCTATCAATGATCAAACTCCTTTTTCTCAATTTTCAGCAGTTCACCATCACCTTCTGATTCTCCAACTGAAGAATTTCCAAGCTGGTCACAGTCAAGTTCAAGGTCAACGTCTCCTAGTAGTGATTCTAGAAGTGGTCAGTTTTCCCCCTACAGTGATTACACATCATCACGGGATCGATCCCCATCACCATTCTCGCGGCATCGAAGTAGATATTCATTACAGAAAGTTTCAAGACATAATCGAAATTATTCTCGTATTCGTTCTCCTTACAGATATTCTAATCATCACAGATCTAGGTATGTACTGTCGTTGCAGTCATCTCAATCTTCTCCGTCAATCGACAATGGAAATGGTGCTTCTTTTATGGACATTTTTATAAAGGAACCATTTCTCTTGTCAGACTATATTTTCTTTTCTATTAACCCTTTAGATACCAACCCACCTGAAACTGCCCTTGATACTATGATACATACTTCCCATTTTAAAGTGATCTAAATTAAAATTTCATGTTAATTTATATTCCAAACCCCAGCTGAGAAATATCAGTTATATTAATAATTTTTTTAATTTTAAAAATATGGTAACGAATGGGTTAATTCTCTGTCAGTAATTATTTGATAAGATTTAAGATTCTTCATTTTTGCTTTTTGTGCATGTATTTGCCTAGTTCAGTGGTTCTTAGTAGGATCTGTATTGAGTGAGTGAGTATTAAATGCAAGAAGAATGGCGTGTGCAAAATTGTGGAACATTAATAACCATGAAGTGGGACAGTGAACAAAATTATATTACAGTAGCATTGAAAGTTGATTGAATCATTGTTGTCAACTAACAAGTCCAGGGGTCTTATGATACACCTCTTTTAGTTGAAAGCTGATAATCTCTGTTTGTTATGATAGTGTTTACCCATAAACATAGATGCTGAAGTTGACATTTGAGCTGTGTCATATAATTTGATTTTCAATAATTGTTTCTTGTGTAAACAATCTGAGCAGCTCAGACAAAATTAGATTGGGGGTGGGGGTCATACTCTGTTTTAAGCAAATTTTACACAGGTCTCGATTTGCAAAAATGCCCTTCAAACAAGTTGGCAGCAAAAAGGAAATGCTTTATTCACAATCCACTGTGTTTCGTGGTCAGTATTTTGTAAACACGTGCAGAGAATGTATTTAGCAGATTTTCTGAGTAAAATTAAATCATTTGAGCAAAACTTTAGCAGGTTATTCTGTGAGTTGCAAGTTTGAACCACCATAATTGGATAATGTTACCCC
>NC_068982.1:41219956-41227705 GCF_001194135.2 Octopus bimaculoides | reverse complement strand
CCCCCCGTCTCAATCATATAATGTATTTTTATAAAGGTTCACATTACATATTTGTAAAAGTGTTTTAGTTTGGTTTTTCAGTGAAAAAGATTTGGAAACACTGTACTAGATTAAAGTTTTTCCTGTATATAATATAGATATATAATTTTCACTGCTGATTTATCTCTTCCTTTTGTAATGTATTTCATACTTTTTCTTTTTTTTTTCATGACAGACGGCGAAGCTCTCTGACAAAGTACCATGACAAAGACACACATCAGGTAATAGCAGAATTCCTTTTAGTTATTTAGAATTTATCAGTTATTTAAAATTATAATTGTTGCTTAGCTTGCTTCAAGATTTTTCTGTTTAAAATTGTTCTATGTGCATTGAGCTTAGATAGTGGAATTTCATGAAGCTGTTTCTGGTAAAGTTAAATTTATTGATTGGGAGGATAAAACAAACAGTCCTAGGTGTAATGATAATGGTGATGCGTTGCTCAGTTTATATGTAGCCCATATAGTGTGTACATGGCTGTGTGGTTAAGAAGCTTGGTTCCTTCCCAACTATGTGGTTCAGTCCCACTGCACAGCACCTTGGCCGAGTGTCTTATACTGTAGCCCCAGGTTGACCAAACTTTTGAGAGAATTTGGTAGATACATGTTGAAAGAAATCCATCACATATATGATGTGTGTGTGTGTATATGTGTCTACTCTTGTCTTGACATCATGTGGTGATTGTAAATATGCTTCATTGTCATACAAGCAGTGTTGTTTGTTACTAGTCTTCCATGAAAAACCTGTCAGGCCAGGGAGAATATTACTTTGTTGAGAACCAGGTGAAGGTTAGTGGCAATTGGAAGGGTATCTAGCTGTAGCAAACCTGCCTCAAATTCCATCTCATCTATGCAAGTATAGAAAAGTGGATGTAAGAACAATGGTGATAATGATATAAGCACTACTTTGTTTACTTAAGTTTTTATCTCAAAGAAAATGGGTTGTATCACCTCTTCGTGACTTGCATTAAACTATATTTTTTTATTATTTAATTTATTTCTTTTTATTAGCATAGATAAATTGTGGGCAAATTGTGGCCCACGAGATTTTCTGAATAGCATGCCTAACAAAAAATTACCTTAGACGCCCAGTACGCTTTGTAAAGTACTTGGTGGTAGAAAGGGTATCCATCCATGGAAACCATGCCAAAACAGATGACTGGAGCCTGGTGCAGCTCTCCAGCTTACCGACTCTGGTAAAACCATCTAACCCATGATAGCATGGGAAACAAATGTTAAATGTGGATTATGACCCATGTCCCATGTGGCCTACATCTCAATGAGGTTGTTCGTGTGTGGCATGGGTGAAATGAATCTTGTTCAACTATGAAGTAGGAATGGAACTTTTATTGGTTTGGTAAACTGGAGTGTTTTGCATGTCTCTGACATGGTGTTGCATTACATTTCCAGTTAGTCCAAATAATTTCCAAACCCACATGATTTTGTTTTTTGTTGACATGTTATTACTGGTCTCCATCAAATAATTTTTAATTCATTGTTGCAGGAAGAGCGCCGTATTGTCTATGTTGGCAAATTACCTCTTAATTACACCTCTAATCAACTAAAGGAGTTATTTAGTAAATGGGGCCCGGTAGAAAAAGTCAGCTTACATTTCAGAGAGCATCAGTAAGTACATTTTTAGTTCTATTCTGTGCTTGTTTCTCATTAAAATAGCATGTGGTAAATAGTTCTAAAAATTTGACTGTTGCATAAATTGCAGAGCCATTTCTTGAACTGTATAATGGTTAACTGGTTCTTCACAAGTCATTTGTTAAATGAAAGCTGTCTTTTTTTTTTTTTTTTAATCCAGTTAGGTAGGCAATAGTCAGGAAGGCACTATAATGTTATTGAAAAGAAAATTTAAGCCTTTAGCATTCAGATTACTCTGTCCACTGTAATGCTTGTTTATTCACATTGTTTTGAATTAATCCTTGTAGCCTCAAGATTTCAGTGATATGATTGTTTATTATTAGAATTGGTGTGAAAGGCCAGATCTGGCCAGTTTGAACATAAAATGGGTAGGATAAGCTGACATGGCTGGTTTAAAATTCGGTAGTGGTTGTTCTCCATTCTCATTGTTTTCTATGGGGTTTATTTTACAGCTGGATGTGTTTGCAAGTGCATCCAGCCATAGAAACCCTGGTAAATCTGACATTGGAATTTGACATGTCTCTGGAGCTTGACAAATTCTGCCAGACCATCCAACTCATACCAGCATGGGAAAAGGGTGATGATGATGCCCTTTCTGTTGCCAATCCTTTTGGTAGCTTACACACACACACACACACACACACGTGTGTGTGTGTGTGTGTGTAAGAATTCCAGGTGGTGACATTTTTCAATTTTATAGGAGAAAGTACATATATCAGAACGGTCTAAAAACCCATTCTGGTTGACTTGAAAATAATTTTAATATTTTGATTATAAAATGCGATTATATGGAGTTTATATGAATTCAGAGATACAAAATTCAATTTAGTTTTAGAATATAAGTGAAATTTAAAAAAATTAATTTTATGTAAAAGCTCTTTGTACATATTTATATGTATGTGTATTTATAAAGGTGTGTGTGTGTATCATCATCATCATCATCGTTTAACGTCCGCTTTCCATGCTAGCATGGGTTGGACGTTTTGATTGCGGACTGGTGAAACCGGCTGGCAACACCATCCAATCTAATTTGGCAGAGTTTCTACAGCTGGATGCCCTTCCTAACACCAACCACTCACATATATATATATATATATATATATATATATATATATATATATATATATATATATACACACACACACACACACACACACACACACACACATTCACCATTATAATTAAAGTGTTACATTAAATTATATATCTTGTTTCTTTTTACAGCGATAATTATGGATTTGTTACATTTTATCACCAAAGTGATGCCTACCTTAGTATGGATGGTATGTATTAAATTTTAACCCTTTCATTACAATATTTCTGTCAAAGTTACACCACTTTTTTCAGTTGGTTTTGAAAAATAATGCAAAAGTTTTAATTCCGATTACTTTAAACAGGTGGCTTAATTCATAGATCTAGGAGTAGTCTCAGACTGATTGTTATCAAGAGTTAAATACGATTCCAATATCATCATCAGTTAACATCTGCCTTCCATGCTGACATGGGCTGGTCGATTTGACAGGAGCCTGCATCCGACTTCTGTGTCTGTTTTGGTACGCTTTTTACAACTGGATGTCCTTCCTAACACCAGCCACCCAGCAGGGTGGACTGCTATTGAAATCATGTAAGGCAGCAAGCTGACTGAATTGTTAGCACACTGGACAGAATGCTTACCATCATTTCATTTGTCTTCATGTTCTGAGTTCAAATTCTGTTGCAGTAGGCTTTGCCTTTCACCCTTTTGGGGTTGATAAATTAAGTACCAGTTGCATACTGGGTCGATCTAATCCACTGGCCCTCTCTCCAAAAATTTTGGGTCTTGTGCCTATAGTAGAAAAGAATAGTGTAACATTTAATGACATAGTGAATTATTTAACCATGTGAGCACCATTTGGATGGATAACTTCAGAAACCCTATTAGTTATGGAATCTCTCAATTTCTTAATAATAGCAGGTTGGACTGCCTCTGCTGCAGCTTTGATGGTCACTCATTTGAGTGGTCCTAACAGAGTGGGAGGAAGCATTGTCGTGCATGAATACAAGATTTTTTCAAGTGACAGCAGTATGTCATCTAGCCAGGGATCCAAGACCTCATTCGGGAGATTGCAGTGGGCAGCTGCAGTCACTTTACTCTCTAGGCACCCTGACGGGACCAACAAGTCTGTCCCCAATGATACCGGCCCACAACATGACTCCACCCTGTTGACGTTGTAAACGTTGGTGAAGCTCATCTCCAAAATAGACCTATTTGCCTAACTGTCAGGTTCATCAAGGGTCACTCTGGTTTCGTCAGTGAACAGGACACAATTCATGTCTAATGTCATGTACTTTTGGGCCCATTGAAGCTTAAAACTCTTGTGAGGAGGCAATTTCAGGGGTTCTTGCATGGATCCCAAGTATGCAATTTCTGGTGGTTTTCAGTGATGAAGTCCAGAGATGGTGAAAATGACTTTGCTTGTTAGTCCAGGTTTCCCATGTAACTTGCAGCCAATATTCCTTAAATTCCTAGCTGTCAAAGTCTTGGAGGTCCCACAATCGGATCATTGCTTCTTTGGTGCTCATGTGCTAAATAATTCATTATGCCAATAAATGTTATAATATTATGGTTTTCTGTTAGATATATACTCAATGTATGCTCAATATGTATCATTACCCTTCACTTTCTGAAAAGAAAATGTCCAGATGGGGTATTTTCATTCAAAAGCTATTAAGTGTGGTTCGCCCCAAAACTGAAGAGTTGGAAATAAAAAAGAAAGCACAACAATGGTGTTGCCACCGTGTGCAAACCAGCTGGGATAAGTTTTATGAAAATTGATTCACAGAAAACTGAGAAATTTTTAATTTTACTCCTAACCTATTAGCATGGTTCTGTGTGTGTGTGTGTGTGTGTGTGTGTATATATATATATATATATATATATATATATATATATATATATATATACATAAACATAAACACAAACACAGGTTTCTTTCAGTTTCTGCCTACTAAATCTACTGTAAAGGCTTGGTTGGTTCAGGGCTATAGAACACACATGCACAAGATGTCATGCTGTGGGACTGAACTTGAAACCATGTAGTTAGGGAGCAAACTTCTTACTATCTGTATTTATACACGCACATACCCTCTTTGTGTGTGTACATGCTCATGTGATAAAAATTAGTGAACAAATTGTCCTATAACTCTGTAAGTGGAATAGATCCCTTACTTGAAGAAACGCCTAAGGGTTAATGACAAGAAAGGTATTCAGTTGTTAAACAATTCTCCAATTAATGCTAGCATGGGGGAATGGACATCAAACAAACTAAAACACACAAATGACAAGATTCTGCGCAGTTTCTTTTTTACCAAATTCCACTTACCAAATTCCACTCATAGAACTATTAATCAACCTGTTTATGATGTGCAGTAGGATAGGTGTGGTGAACACGATGCTGTGAAACAAATTTCTTAACTAAATGAGCATTAGTTTCTAACACATCTGCTTCTATATTGCTTTATCTTGCTCTTTTATTCAATTGTTTTCCATTAAGAATTATATTAATTACTTCTTTTATTTATTTTTTTAGCAACTAGTAAAATAAAAGATTTTCCATTTGATGTTTGTTTTGGTGGACGGAGAACATTTTGTCAAGAATCTTATGCTGATCTTGGTAAACATCTAATTATTTTTGTTATTATTTTCACTGGTTTTGCTTCCATTTTTATTCCTATAATAGGGATATTAGAATTAAAAATCTGACAATGTGAAATAGAGCAATAATATGAAACTTGGGTGTGCTTTTGGTCAACATAATATCTCTAAATGAGCAACTTTTTTTTATCAGGTATTGTAAATCTGCTTACTCTGTACAAAATAGTAGTGTGTGGTAGTATTTTTTAGTGAAATGTGAATAGAAAAAAAATGAGGACCTAAAAGAATGTGTCCGCAAGAGAAAAGACTTCTGGTGTGAACATGTAATGCTTATGAACAAAGACGGCTCCATCAAGAAGTACCGATCTCTAATTGTAGAGGAAACATGTGGAAGGGGTAGAGCAAGGAAGTTGTGGGATGAATGATGAGTAAAGATCTACAGATGTTGGGATTCACAGACTGGTTGGCAGGGAACCAAGACTTGTGGCAGTTTGCTGTGCTTGAAAAGACATGTCAAACTAAGTAAAGTTTGGTTGTCCTTGCATACAGGCTCATCCCTTGCAACCCTCTCCAGCTGAGCATCCCTAATCTCATGGGCTCGTTGGTGCTGATGCCATGTAAAACACCTAGTACATTCTGTAAAGTGATCGGCATTAGGAAGGGCATCCAGCCATAGAAACCATGTCTGAGCAGCCCTTCAGCTGGTTGGCTCCTGTCAAACCATCCAACCCATGACTGCATGGAAAACAGACATTAAGTGATGATGATCATGTGAATATAAATTGTTATATATTGCAGAAGCTGATTCTTGTTGCTGTTGTTTATACTAGTTTATGTTTAGGCTGAGGTATAAGTTAAGCTATAGTTTTATTTCTCCTTGCAATCCCATAAGCCTGATTGGCAGAATAAACTGTCAACTGTTCACATTTTTATTTATAGCATATTTTACAAATATTTACCAACAAGCACTTTCCAGTACTGCAAACAATAATTAGTGAAATAAAACAAATCAAAAAATGCATGAATAAAATAGGAATATGTGAAACTAAAGAAGGAAAATTGTTATATTTTCAATATGGTGTTTCCCATACTATCATCATTTAATATCTGTTTTTCATTCTGGTGTGGGTTGGACAGTTTATTAGCTTTGATGAACTGTGTCAGTGTTGGTGTGTGTGTGTTTTCTTTATATTTTTTAAAAATTTTTTTTATGTGACACTGGCACGAGTGATTTTCCATAAATTTTTTTCTTCAACTTTTATTTCACTACAGACATTAGAAAGCAGTCTGTAGTTTGAGAGAGATTTTAGTTTTAAGTTCAGTCCCGCTGCATACCACCTGGTGCAAGTGTCTTTCTGCCAAATTGGGCATGCCAGTGATGACAATGCGCTATTGAAATGGCCACCACGTTCACCTAACTTGACATCTTGTGATTTTTTTCTATGAGGCTATGTGAAAGGACTAGAGAAACTCAAGTAGAGAATCGTTGAGGTGTTGGAGAATGTTATGCAAGATCTGCTACAGCATGTTGCGCAGAAGCTGGGCGACTGACTTGACATGTGTCATGTCACAGGCCCTGTGCATATTGAACATTTTTGAACTCAGTTATAAAAATCTACATCCCTCTGAATCTCTTGTTTGAATTTTGATAAATCTTTTATTGTTCAACATGAAGCCCATTTAATTTCGTTTGCCACATGTAGTTACTGTAATCCCTTGCCATATCGTTGTTTGTTATTTAAGCTTACATTGATTCCTGCGTGGTGTTGTTTTGCATTTATAATAAAATAAATATATACAAATTATTAAAAAAATTTTAGAAAAATGTACAGTACTGTTTCTACTTTGTGGATTTTCACCTATCATGGTATTTTGAAATGTAATGCCTGTGATAGTCAAGGGATTACTGTACTCAGATATTCACGTTTCAAATAATGTTAATTTTTTTTTTTTTTTGATACCCTGTGTGTATGTATAAAAAGTATTCATTAGCCCAGAGCTATGGTAAAGGACACTTGTCTAAGCTGCTCACAGTGGGACTGTGTGGTTATTAACACCAATTTACTTGCATCTTCGACATTAAGCAGGTCATAGAAATGTAACAAGATTTTTGTCAAGTTAAGGAAATGCTAGTTCTTCCATGATATAATTGCTAATATCTATTGCGTTTAAGTGAAATTTTTTAAATATGCAAGCAATAGTAGACATTTTTTACTTTTTTTTTTTTTTTTCCCAGATGGTTTGGTGGAAGATGAAGAGGAGTTTGGAACAGTAATCAAAACATCTAATGTGTCGTTTGAGCAACTTTTAAAAGAATGGAAACGTGACAGGAAACATTGACAACATTAGGGTTTAAGAAAAATTTATAATTAGTAAAGCAATGGAAAAGCCAGCTTTTTTTTTTTCTTCTTCTTTTGAGGAGACTAGTAT
>NC_068982.1:41217704-41219900 GCF_001194135.2 Octopus bimaculoides | reverse complement strand
AAAATTGTCATTTTGTTTTTAATTAGCATATAATTATGATTTGGAAATTAGAAAATTTGTAAATTACCTTGTTATTTGTATTTAAAATGGTTACTGTCTGGGTGTGTGTTCAAGAGATAAAAGTTCTCTTTTATCAGCCTTAATATTTGAAATATGTATAAAATAATCCATGTGTAGTGGATTAAGAAGTTTTGTTTACATGTTTTTTTTTTAACCTTGTGGTTTTGGTCATGTCAACTGTTTCATTCTTAGATTTCTTTTTATGGTGATTTATATGAAGTTGTGATCAGTCTTTTTTTTTTTTTTGTGTTCTTTCATGTTTGCATTTGTTTGTTAAAATTTACTCCCAGTTAACTACAAAACTCAATAGAATTTATTTTAAAAACTTAGTGGATTTCTCTTTTTTGTTTTCTTTTTACATTGAGTATGAAAAATGAAGGATACAGAGATTAGCAGAAACAAAAATATATAATTGGTTTGATAAAGAAAGGCAGGTGTAATTTGAGATGGCAGATCTAATAGGACATTTAATTTTGTGAAACTAAAAAAAAGTACCATTGTTAACAATGAATTTGGCAGGTTTTATGGTGTTTTTAAGTTACTTCCCCTCTCCTGTGCTCTGTCATTTATTGCAGCAATCTGGGGAGATAAGAGGCTCTGTCACAGAATGGAAATGAATTGTTGAACTGAATGTTTAAATTCTCAGGGCCAGGGCCTGGTGCTCTTGGGAAAGGCATGAACGTCACATTTTTTCAATTTTACGTTCTTTGAAACCAGTGGGGTTGATTAGCTATTTAATAAATTCTAACTTTGGCTTTATCACAATTGCAGGAAATGGATATTAATTGTATATGTGCAGGTTCTAATTTCAAATTTTTCTTAGTTTTTTTCTTTGATCAAATAATTCTTCATTCCCTTTAGAAAAGTTTTTCTGCTAAAACTCTAAAGTTGAAATGTTTCCAGACATGATCTCTTTTACGTGAAGTATGCTTTTAAATTGCTTGTAGTTTCAAACTATCTGGTAGTTATAAAGCTAGTATTATGACCTTATTAATAATTTGATTTACTTGCAGCTTCCTTATTAATTTTTATAACCTCATTGTCTCTTCCTGAAAAGAGATATTTTCCTGATGCTAGTAATTATCAAAGAAAAAAATCTAGACCAAATGCTAAGACTGTTTTATTTGATCAAATGTGAACTTGAGCTCCTCTTCTTTCTGTGATAACCTTGTGTATCATGGCTGTGAACATAAAACATTACTTAACATCTATATTAGTTTCACGTAACATCTTGCAAAAAGATGTATCTACTCTTAATTTTAAATACTTAGTCTAGTTTGAAGGATTAGAGATAGATGATGTAAAGTTACATTTAGATTTTCTGAATATGACTAACTAGTTAGATCATTTCTCAAAACTATTTTGAGAATATAAATGTTTTGAAAATTCTTTTGTAGTTGTCCTCAGTATTTCAGTGTTAATTCAGTTGAGCTTGTTTAACAAGTTGTAACAATTTCCATAATGGATCGACCTTTAACAGTTGCAAAAGTTTTTAAGATTCTCTTTGCAAGTGTATGTAAGACTTCATAAGATTTTGCTTATTAACTAAAATATTCAATATTCTACTAAAATATGTAAGCTACATTGGATTTGTTTTTCATGTACTTCTTTAGTACGTTAAGATTATGATTTTTTTTTTTTAATACAGAAAATGTTTATTTTTCTATAGTTAATATTCCTTCAAAATGCTATCCAGGTTGCTTCGCTTTTACCAGTTCAAATTTCTTTCCCAGTTCCTATCATATTTCCATCTTTCAATCATGTTGTTCAAATTATAAATCAATTGCCACTCCGGACAATAATTTCTCTCAGTTTCTATTGATATCTCATTCTTTTGTAACTGGCAAGTTTGTGCCGCTTGCTTTGTACAAGTTTGTAATACCCTTTCTTTTCAAGTTTTTTTTTTTTTTTTTTTTTTCCTCTCCCCACATTCATATTTCACTCTTTCATATTACCAGTTAAGATCTAAAAAATATTTTGTAATTATAAAGAACCAAACTGGTATCTGAGAAATTATCTTGGATTTTGAACAGAAATTTTGTCTCTGAATTTGTAAACTGCTTCCTCTGATATAATTACATAAAAACAACTGTTTAAAGTTTTAATTACTATTTAATTTAAAGCTAATTGCATAAA
>NC_068982.1:41207666-41217603 GCF_001194135.2 Octopus bimaculoides | reverse complement strand
TAAACTGAGTCATTTTATTGATCTTTAAAAGTGTGTTTAAATCTGGAAACTTGGCTGAAATTTTTCTAATTGCTTTATGGCTGAACAATTTTTTAATAGCTAAATTTTTTTCAGGTGAGAAGTAGATTAGGCTAGTTGCTATCTGTTCCTATGTGAATGATGCAAATTTTCAATTCATCTCTCAAAATAAGTTGGTCATTATCATCTTCATTGTAATGTCCACCTTCCGATCCTTGCCCATGGATTCAGCAGATTTTGGCTGATATTGTACAGCCCCAGAAGCTCTTCTTCTTGCTACACTTGACATGTTTTGAACTATGATATTCTCTAATGTATTGAACATTGAACAGTCTGGATGTAGAGCCTTTTTTTTTTTTTTTTCAAAGAGCATGCAACAGTATCCAAATTCACCAACCTTGAAGTAGGTGTTGCCGAGTGGTTATGATTCATTACAAAGCTTGACTGGAATGGGAAAATGGTGTAATTGCTATGTGTAGGTTTTATTTCATCTAATTTTACAGAAATTGAAGACTAGTTCTATGAATCTTTCACAATCAGATCTGGATTACTTTATAGTTGTAACAAAGAGTTGGACATAATTTTTAAAAAAAGTTTCAAAGTCCAATTTGATACCAATATAGACAATGTATATTTGGGCATTTCATATTAAAAAAAAAAGTTTCTAATTTTCAGACCTGTGTTCTAAACATTTGGCCATGACTAGATAAGAATGATTCAAGATTTAAAAAAGCATAAGTGGCATATAGCTTGCAATTTCAGAAGATTAATCTCCCATGTACTTAATTCCATCTTGAAAGTGGTGTCTATCAATAACAAAGTTTCTTGATATTGTGCATGAGTAGAATGAAAATTTCAGTCTTGTTGAGACGTCAAATACTTAAGCATTTTACTGGAATTATCCATGCAGTATCGTCATGTGAAGCAGTGAGGATCAAAATAATGTGTATGTTTATTCTAAGCATGGCTCTGTGGTAAGAAGCTTGCTTCTCAACTACATGGCTCTGAGTTCAGTCTCGCTGCATGGCACCTTGGGCAAGTGTCTTCTATAGTCTTGGGCCAACCGAAGCTGAAAGAAGCCCGTATGTGTGTGTGTGTATGTCTTTGCCGCCCCCCCCCTTACTTGACAACCAGTGTTGGGGTGTTTACATCCCCATAACTTAGTGATCTGGTAAAAGAGACAAGTAGAATAAGTACCAGGCTTCAAAAATAAAGTACTGGGGTCAATTCAACATTCAAGTGACATCAATGGACTACCTGACATGGTTTTTTTAAAGCTTAATTTCACCTCCTCAGTGATAGACACTATCTCAGATATTTGGGGCTAGACAGAAACTTCTGTTCCTATATAGAAAAAAGGCAAACAAAGCATTTGCTGGTATGTTGAAGCTTGTCAAGTTGGAAAAGCACATGAAACAGAAATGTGTTAAAGTAAATGTAAACATAGTTTTAAATATGGATGTTCTGTTAGAACAAACTATACTACAGTAGATACCATGAGAGAAACTTGTATTGGCTTTTGATGCAAAATGTGCTCTTGACTATATCACTTGTGTTTATCATAATTTCTCCATTTGCTCTGTAGTTCTACATATAGTAGTAACCAAACCACTTGACTGGATGATGATAATCTGTATTATGCATTCTCAACCATTTTTTGTCTATGGATTCCTTTGATTATTGTTTTATTCTGGGAACACCCCTAGCCATTTGATGCTTAAAAATTAGTTTCAAAGAAACTTCCTTTGAAATTCTGATTTTGTTTTTCACACATTAACTTGGATGGGTTGAACTTGGTAAAATGTTACAGAAAGAAACCTAACTGTTTCTGGCAATGCATAAAACGAAAATGTTCAAGGGCCCTTGAAATACTATTGGGGATCCCCAGTTTACTATTCTCCTGTGTGGACCTCTAAAAATCTTACATGGATCTCCGTTGAAAACTACTAATCTATAAGAAGCTCTAAACTCATCAGTTGCACTTATACATTTAATTGTACATACAAGATATACCCCATATATATACATACGCACACATTTATATATGTGCACATCCAAGACTGTCCTTTTCCATACTAGCATATCAACTATGGTGAATTCTTGAGATTATCTCCCCTTGTCATGTGGAGCTGTTATCTATTGCCATTTAGTAATAGCAGAGATAACGTTTAATACATTGAGAGTTTATGTGGTATCGTATTTGTTTATGTATTTCAATATATATATATATATATACATTAGTGACTTTAGACTCCAGGCCAGAAGGATTCCAAGAAATAAACCAATCTGGAAAAGAAGGATTTGGAAGCTTAAGGACCCTTCATATGGTTAGTGATTTAGTGTCATCCTAACTGAGAAATTCAATGAAAGGGAGGAGGAGGTACAGATTTGTGAGGTAGAGGGCAACTGAGGGGACAGCTTGCTGAGTGCCACAGACCAAATCTGTAACTGGTGTAAAGTCCCATCCAAACCTAGGGTGGTGGTGGTGGAACGATGTGGTAGACAGGGCCATTAGAGCTAAGAAACAAGCCTGGAAGAATGTGGGTAGCAGGGAACTGTATCAGATTGCCAGAAGGCATGCTAGGAGACAAGCATGTCTAGCCAAGGAGAACCAGAAAAAAAAAGTTTGCCGATATGAGGACGAAAGAACTGAGTTGTTTCAGATTGCACGACAGTTTGTGAGAGAAAATTGTGATATCACAGGAGAGAACTGTGTCCATATGGATGATGGTGCACTTGCATGTAATGATTCTGCAAAGAAAGAGGCTTGGAAATGCTATTATGAAAGACTGCTGAATGTAGAGAATGAGTGAGAAGAGGAGAGTCTGCCAAATGTTGACCCAGTTGAGGGACCAGCAGCCCAAGTCAACAGTTCCATGGTAGATAAAGCAATTAAGGATAAGAAGACAGGAAAAGCCCCCAGCCCATCAAGAATCTCTGCTGAGATGCTTAAAATATCTGGCAGTATGGGTCACCTGTATTATAAAATCAGGGGTTCACAAAGGGGTCATACACAATGATTGGTGTAGCAGCACCATAGTCAACTGTTACAAAGGTAAAGGTGATGCCTTAGAAAGAAATAATTATAGAGGTATCAGGTGATGAAAGTTACAGAGAGAGTCATAGCCCAATTAATGGCTTAGATGAGATACAGTTTGGTTTTGTGCCAGGGAGAAGCACCATTGATGCTATATTTCTGATAAGGCAACTGCAGGAGAAATACCTAGCCAAAGATAAAGCTTTATACTTGTCCTTTGTTGACTTGGAGAAAACCTTTGACATGATCCCCTGATCCCTTATCTGGTGGTCAATGTGGGAACTAAGGATAGATGAGTGACTGGTGAGAGCTATACAAGCCATGTACAGGGATGCTACCAGTAAGGCAAGGGTTGGCACTGAGTACAGCAAAGAATTCAGGGGGTACAAGTAGATATTCGCCAAGGATTTGTGCTCAGCTCCCTCTTGTACATCATAGTCCTCTTGGCAATAACAGAGGAATTCAAAACAGGCTGCCCCTGGGAGTTCCTCCAAGCTGATGACCTTGCTCTTATAGCTGAATCACTACTTGAACAAGAGAAGTTCCAGGTATGGAAGTAAGGTCTAGAATCAAAGGGTCTTAGAGTTAACCTAGCAAAAACCAAAGTCTTAGTAAATAAGAAGGCAAATCACAAACCCCTTCAGTCTGTAGAAAAGGTGTAGGTAGAAACTCCATAAGATGCACCCAGTGTATGCTTTGGACACATAAAAGGTGCTGCAATATCAGAGGAAGGTTAACAGGAAAGCTAGCTTTTGTATGTGGAAGATGCTCAGGTACAATAAACACTGAAAATGGGCAGAAAATAGACTCCATCAACTGCTAGTGGGACAAGCTAGAGATAGTAGATAGGTGATCAAGTTATTAGTGGAGGTGGATGCTCCAGGAGCATTGCTGTGAGAATAAGATTAGGCTGTTTGCGAACAGCTATGCTGCATGACAGTGAAACATGGCTGTGACAACCAAGGACATGCATAGGCTTGAAAGAGATGAAGCCAGTATGCTTCACTGGATGTGCATGTTCGACAGAGTATAAGGATCAAGAGAGACGACTGTGCTGGTATGGTTATGTGATGCACATGGACGAGGACAGCTATGTAAAGAAGTGCCAATCTCTAACTGTGGAGAGAACCTGTGGTACAGGTAGTCCCAAGAAGACAGGACAAGGTGGAAAAGCATGCTCTTTGAGTCTCACAGAGGCAATGACTGAGACCTTTGGCATTATGTCGTGCTTGAGAAGACCCATCAAGCCGAGCAAAATCGCAGTCGTGACAGATACCGGTGTCATGCAAATGGGCACCCATGCTGGTGGCATGTAAAAGCACCCCCGTGTCATACAAATGGTACCCGTGCTAGTGGCATGTAAAAGCACTCATTACATTCTTGGAGTCGTTGGTATTAGGAAGGGCATCCATCTGTAGAAAACCTTGCCAGCACGGACAACGGACATTAAATGATGATGATGAGGATATATATATATATACCGCTAAGCATTTTGTCCAGCGTGCTAACAATACTGCCAGCTAATCACCTTAATAATAATAATAATAATAATAATAATCCTTTCTACTAAAGGCACAAGGCCTGAAATTTGTGGAGAGAATAATAATAATAAAGCTGAAGTGAAGATCAAGTATGTATAGTGTGTGTATAAATGGTAAGAATATGACCATCCCCAAATATAACAATATCTGTTTCAACACAATTTCACATCAAGAATCTTGCAGAACAAATACATAAACATAAAAAATAAGGGTGGCTATTTGCAATACCAGTGAATGTTTTTCACTGTTTTTCTATCTATCAAAGGTGGCAAAACTTCATCTAAGTATGTGGCTGGTTGTGAGTACATACCATTGACAAGACCCAATGAGGCCAAAATGCATTTAGCATTCTTGTTTTGTTGCTGCTGGGATGATTTTTGTCTCCCTTTCATATAGATATTATATGTATTTATTTTCTCTTGGTTAATAATTAACTCCGACAAAATAAATTGGTTAATAGATACCAGGGTAGCAAAGATCACAAAATGACTGTGCTGTAACTCCTGTTTATGAGGTAGAAACTCCCTGTAATTTTGGGCAATTTAGTAAATGCAGTAATACGCATATGTTAAATGAATTCTTTTATTTCCAACATATGTTTTGAAGATTACAAATGGTTCCTTCCAAAGGAATAGGTGATGTTGATAAAGATGTAATCTTCGCTTCAGGGAAATACATAGGAACCAGCTTAACCATAAGACATTTTAACCGAATGTTGGAAATAAAAGAATTCATTTAACATATGCGTATTACTCCATTTACTAAATTTATATATATATATATATATATTGCTTTTGAACACAGTATGTCCATAAGGGAGGCTATGTCTGGACATATACCAAAGTAAATTTACCTTTTAATGATGTATTTACTTTAACTCTTTTGTATTCAGATTACTGTCAAATGTAATGCTTATTTATTCACATTGTTTTGAACTAGTCATGCATTATCTTGTAGCTTTGAGATTCCTGTGACGTGACGCTTTACTTTGGGAATGTTATCATTGGGTAGGTGTAAGTGGCTATATTTGGCTGGTTTCAACATAAAGGAAGTAGAATATTTAGGCCAAATATGGCCAGTTTGCATACATATACTTGGCAATAGTAAGCAGAGATTTTTCTAAATATTTTTTCCAAAGTTTTACCCTTTAGCATTCACATTAATCAGTCAAATGTAATGCTTATTTGTTTAGTTTTGAATTAATCATGCATTATCTTGTAGCTTTGAGATTTTGACAATGTAACTGTAATCTTTAGAATGACACTGTAGGGTTACTGTGAGAGGTCAGTTTGTGCACACACTAGGTAGAATATTTTCGCCAGTTTAAATGCTGGAGGATTTAACTTTAGAACATATTTCTTCAAGATGTTCTCTGAGATTAGGAAGACCAAGGGAAAGATTGTGAAGTTTGATCTTACAATGGAGACTGCAAGAAATGGTCAGTAACTGAGCTGAAGCAGACCTGTCTAACACATGGCAGCACAAAGAAAGAGAAAAAGAACAAAAAAAAATATGCAAAACCATTATGATGATGATGATGACGACTGTGGCATTGTTATCGGATACTTAGCATTATTGGGCCCCTATTTTCAATCTAATTTGTTGATATTAAAAGCCAATAATTTTCTCTTAGTATATTGTATTATCTTTTACTTGTTTCAATCATTAGACTGTGGCCATGCTGGGGCACTATCTTGAACTTTTAGGAAAGTGAATTGAACCCCAGTACTCTTTTTTTTTTTTACAAGCTTGGTACTTATTCTACCAATTTCATAGGCCAAACTGGGAGGTAAACACACCAACACCTGTTGTCAAGCAGTGGTGGGGACCAAAACCTGGCCACAAAAACATATATATATATATATATGACAGGCTTCTTTCAGTTTCCACCTACCAAATCCACTAACAAAGCTTTGGTTGGCCTGCAACTGTAGTAGGAGACATTTGCTCAAGGTTCCATGCAGTGGGACTGAACCCGTAACTATGTGGTGGCAAAGCAAGCTTCTTACCGCATAGCCATGCCTATTCATAATGATTTATTATTACAAGTTCTAATTCATGATCTAAAATTAAATTTCAATGAAAGAACAATATAAAATTGAAAAAGAAAGTAACAATTTGATAACATTTAGAGAAAAAAAAAGTCAAAGCAATTTTATTTCTTTTTCTTCTTAGATAGAAAAACTATCTTGATGTTTTGAAAGTATGTTGCTATGAGGGGAAAAATAAATCTTATAAGAATCAAGAATTTAACATGTATATGTAGTGTATTTAATTGAGTTTGTATTATAGCTGAAGGTAAAGCATTTTTACTGAAATTATTTAAGATATCTAAATAGGAAGGATATCTCCATATATATGTTTTTAGGTGCAAGCTTGGCTGTATGGTTAAGAATTTCATTTCACAAGCATGCCGTTTTGAGTTCAATCCTGTGGTGCAGTGTTGGGTGTCTTCTACTATAGCCTCAGGTTAACCAATACTTAATGAATGAATTTGATGGATGGAAACTGCAGAAAATGTACAAAGCCCATCATATATATATATATATATATATATACACACACACACAGACACAAAATCCTACCCATAATGGACAGTTGCAGGATGGGTTGAAACAATCATCGTATTGAATAAGAATCAATGCTAAATCTATCTTTTGTTGCTTTCATCAATTATTATACACACACGCATATATATATATATATACATACACTTATACCCATATATATGCATACATACACATACACACACACATATATATATATATGCACATATACCCATATACTTATGCCCTTATACCCATATATGTGCATACATACACAAATACACACACATATGCATACTTTGAAGAGTATGTGGTGTTACTTAATTGTACTGTTGTTTAATACTCAATGCGAAATGGAGCTATAATACTGTATACGTTAATATATCCACTCTATTGATATATATATAGGTGCATGTTTTTTTTGACTCATGAATTCTTAGACAACTTTCATATGTACATGTGTGTGAATGTTTACATTCTGTGATTCCATATAAAAAAAAATAGCACTGAGCTATAGGCGGTGATGTTTGTTGTATTTCCCTGTAAACAAATAGTCCAGGAGCTTCTGCACTTTTGAAGACAAGTAGAATAAAATCTAACTATGGAGACTTGGTTTGAATACTTGCAACAGAGTTAACTCCCTTAGGTGCTCCTCAGAAACTGGGCAATTGATTGAGACTACTGCCCAAATAGACCATGGCAGATTAGAAAGAACAGGGATCCAATAAATGTGCTATTGTTTATCTGTTATAAGGAATGTTTGCTTACTTACAAAGTTATTCTCTCAATATGTCTGTAGATTTTTCTCTGTTTATGCTATGACTTTCTGTAAGGGTGGTTTGTCATGTTCACTTTATTACCTCAATAACATTATTGTCATTTCAATTAGGAAATGATAGATCTGGTATTATATTAATTAGTCCTCAAGTTATGATTGGATATTTCAACCAATTATTAATAGCATTTCAGAAAAAGAAACAATGTCAAAAAAAAAAAAAAAAAAAAAAGTAATTTTCCTTTGATTTTGATTTTAAATAATCATTACAGCAATCAACAAATCTGCTAGTAAGAATATTGTAAAACTTTAATTCTTGTTAATTTGTCTTGTACAGAGAGAGATTCTGGTTGATAATGGAAAGATATTTGGACATGCTCAGCTGCAGAACTGATGTAATCTGGCACCACTGGACATTGGCAGTTGCAACACAAGGAGATAAAATGGATTGTTGGTTTCATAGCTGAAAGGCTAGGCTCTACGGAAGTGCTGCTACCAAAGCATTTGCTGCAAAAATAACTCACAGATAACTGTTTTATCACATCAAATGGTGAGGGAATCTTCAGCTGCACATCCTGGCAACTTATAAATCAAAAAACTTTATTTATACAATTTATAATAATGCTATGGGAGGAAAGGAAAACATAATTTTTTTTTTTTTAAATAAAAGAATACAAATTTGGATAACAATGAAATAGTGTGTAAAAACTTTAATGCAAACACACAACACACATTAAAAAAATCACACACAGCTGTCAGTGAGTATTCTGAAAAAGTGGTGATGCAGCAAGAGGGAAGCACACTGCTCCAATGTTTCAGCCTCCAGCAGTTGTCACTCTTAACAAAGCTAACCAAACAGTATTAGCAGCATCACCAAGGCATTATTATTAATTTTTTTCATACATTTCCTCAAGTAAAATAAAATAAAAATAGAATGGAATTTTCAATGGTTTCATTTGAAATAATGACTATTGCTATATATTTTGTTCATAGTTTAATGTTATTAGGAATATTTCCTGCCAATCTGTAGCAAAAGTCATATAAATTCCTTGACCTGTTTGAGATGTCATGTTTTATCAACAGTCATTTAACTTGTAAAACATGGAAAAGTTTTTATATTTTTATGATTTTTCTCTTCTAGTCCAACAAGCTGCTGTTGGTTAGGGCAAGGTTGAACCCCACCGCCCAAATATACCAACATTATTGAAGGTTTTGGTATGTCATCCAACTAGAAAAATATGGCATATTTGTAGTGCATATATCCTGCTAATCTGCTGGCAGAAATATTAGAATTAACAAAATAGCACAAATATCAAGTTTTTATAGATGTTTCAGAGATAGAATTTCAGTCCTTTATTAGTATTATAATAATAATAATAATAATAATAATAATAAAATAAAACAAGCTGCCTAAAGGCCCTTTCATTATTGTTAACTGCTTTGTGACAGTCAAATATGTTATACAAGTAATCTCAAACTGGAAAAGGAAATGCCATAATCATTTTCCAAATTATGAAAAAATATTACAATGTTAATTATTGTAGCCATTGAAGTTTTATCTTCAAAGTAGTCTGCTATCAGAAAAACCAAGTGGAAATAAAAGCAAACAGACAACTAACAAAGACAAACAATAACAACTATAGTCCACAACCCTTTTCATATGTGTGTATAAGACAGGGAAAAAGTAAAGAGAGAGAGAAAAGATGAAGCATCAGTTCATTTTCTCATTTTCTTTTGAAGAACAAAAATAAAAGTGGATAAACTGTAAATATTAAAACTAATAAAAAACAAAAACAAAAACAAACAAACTAGGTTAGTTTATCTTGTTATTTTATAACGGCTTGTTTGACTAACAGAAGCTAAATAAAATGATTATTCCAGAATAACTTGATAACTTGAAATTATTTTATAACAGCATCAGGGTTTTTTACAAGTTGGAAAGAGAACCAATATTAAACATTGGTCGTCTAAGAACCAATATTAAACATTGGTCGTCTAAGAACCAATATTAAACATTGGT
>NC_068982.1:41193860-41207656 GCF_001194135.2 Octopus bimaculoides | reverse complement strand
TAAGAACCAATATTAAACATTGGTCGTCTAAGAACCAATATTAAACATTGGTCGTCTAAGAACCAATATTAAACATTGAACATTGGTTTAAAATTCTTATTTGTAAACATAAAAAGCAAAACTAGCCAGATTATTGCTCTCTTAGAATTAGATGAAATGATATAAATTGCCATTACTGAAGAATTAATTGTCTAGTGATTGCAACAACAGGTAGGCCAAAAAATACTGATTGAGTTAATCAAGTTAATATTTTAGGAATGAGATGGGTGGTTGGGGAAAATATACATAATGGCAACCAACAGCAGTTTTCCTGAGTGAAGTACACAACCAGATTCAACCCTCTAAGGAATTGGCATTTATCATTTGTTGTCATTAACTAAATATAAGCAACAATGACAAGGAGCAAAGTATTAGTAATTATAAATACCAGCAACTAATATATATATACATGTATATAAAACCCTGTAAATATGGCATTGTATTTTCAGTCTTGAACACATCCACCAGAAGAAATGATTCACACAAAATGTCCCATATTTCTAAAAGAGTTTTTTTTTTTTTTAGCAAGGATCATAGTTGCATTAAATTTCTTGTAATACAGCAAGGCCTCCAACAATTTCTTCTAATGGGTTTATTCTGATAGAAGATAAAATTTTAATGGCTGTCAACTTAGCAATGTTCAAACTGGTATAGAAACACCAGGTACAAGATATAACGGTGGGTATCAACTTTAAAAAAAAATGCACTTAACACAGAAAATTTTTTTTTTAAATTCCAAAAACAAACAAAATAAATATAATAGAGAGGAAAACTCAGTGAGTATAAATATTAAAGATAATCTAGATATCTAAGTATCAAATGTTTAAAATGTAATAAAGGCAAACTGAAGTGAAGAAAAATCTGCAGAAATTAATTTTAGAAAAAAAAAATGATGTAGAAACAAATAAATTCCTAATAAAATGGAACATATACAAAATAAGAGGAATATTGTAAACATATTCCTGCCCCCTATTCAAGGAACTGTGATTATGTTGGGAATAGGGAAGATATTGTAAACATCATCTGTTGAAAGAGTAGTTCAAGTAAATTATTACAATTTGCTGCTTCTGTTGCAGTGAAGGGAAATGTTTCATCTATTTTAAGAAGCAGAAGTGTCAATGAATTCCATAGAGCCCTACAATGATGAATGGTCATAAAGTAATATTCTTTGCTTGGTTAGCATCACTAGAAGTGAATTACATATGTTACATTTCTAATCCAAGTCTGTGTGTGCAGAAGGAGATTCTGGTGTCCAGTAATGAGAAATGAACAATCCATTGTCCAGTACAGCATGATAAATAGATTATCCATTATCCAGCAGAGCATACAAAAATGGTAATCCAGTGTCCAACAGAGTTAACAAAATTTGATCACAATGAGTAAAAATTCAAAAGTAGTCTGATCGCTCTCTTGCTTCTCGATGTCCAGCAAGTACTTGAGCAAATTTCTTTTTATCAATAGACAACCGAATTGCTTGGACACTGCGAAACAATTGGTCTGAAGATATATCCTCTGGCAATTTGGTAAGGAACTGGGCAAGATGGATGAAATCCATTTCAAGAAGAAGATTTTGGTAGAGGTGTAAGATCCCTGAAATAAATTTTTAAAAAATACAGTTGGATAAAAATGAAAATAAAGATTTGAAAATTGAAATATTATGTACTATCACAGTCCTTGATAATAACAAATAAAAACTTTTGAGAAAGAAAAGTACAATATACACTGGAGATTTTAAACTTACAACAGATTGTTTTAAGTCTCACTGAATTCCAGTGTTAGCATTAGTATATTTTAATAAAAGGTAATATTTATTTATCTCCACTTAAATGTTCTATTAGAACAAACTATACTGCAGTAGTTACCATGGGAAAAACTCTCATATTGGCTTTTGGTACAAAATGCAATCTTTTTTATATTGCTAGCAGGGAGACAAATCCCTGCCACCGCCAGTGCCAAGACTACCAGATCATGTGATTTCGACCTCCCTTAATAAAAGGTTATTATTGCAATATTAAGGAGTATCCCCAAGAAAACTTTCATCTCAAATACAGACCATACACAACTATTGAAAGAGTGCAGTTTTCTATATAAGACTTTCTGAAATTTATCACAAATATATAACATAATTTTTCAACAATCACATACAACATATATATACTACAATAATTTGCTCTTTTCTGTTATTCTTTCTAAAATATATTCCAGTTATATTTCCATGATAACACATTTCAGTGTTTAATATTTTTCAATATTACTTGTAGTACAGATAGAAGAAGAATTAACAATGACTCTCAAAATATTACTAACCTGAATGCTGAATTAAGGAAAATACAGTAATCTGTGTTAGTTCTGGTGTGCTTTCACAATTTTGATGCAAATGATATAATAATTTGATATACACAATCAAATATTGATCACAACCTAACATTAGAACCCTTTCACTGTGGAAATCAGATAATCCACTCAAAATTTCATTGCTCTTAACTATAAAAAAACAGTTTTATATGTTATTCTATCTTTTGTTGAGGAATGTCATATTAGAAACTATATATTTTTTTTTGCTGAGATATATGAAGTTTATTGAGGCAATGTGACTTGTAGAAAATACCAATTCTATTTTTTGGCAGACATTTAACAGCAGTACTAGAATAACTATGAAATTTAATTTTGCAGTTAAAGGGTTAAGCAATATTTGTTGAAGTTGTTGAGCTATGAGAAGGCAATATGAACTAGATCAACAAAAATGCTTTATTCAAACTGGAATGGTAGATAGCAGGCAACATTTGAGAATGGCAATAGATGATGTGAAACTGAAGAAAAAAAAAAAACCAAAAGCAGAACAACCACAAATGTGTCACTAAAAATATCTCACTGAACTTTTTTTTTAACTGTTTAGCATTCAGATTACTCAGTCAAATGTAATGCTTATTTATTCACATTGTTTTGAATTAACCATGCAATATCTCATAACTTAGAGATTTCAATGAGGTGATATTTTGTTTTAAAATGACATTATGGGGTAGGTGTGAGAAGCCAGATCTGGCCAGTGTGAACATAAAAGAAGCTGAATATTTGAGTCAGATATGGTTGGTTTAAATGTTAAAGAACCCAAGTTTAGTGATATGTTATATTTAGATATTGAAGGTGCGTGAATTAATGGTTAGGGTATTTGGCTCATGATCACAAGGTCGTGAGTTCAATTCCTGGTGATGTGTTGTATCCTTGAGTAAGACACTTTATTTCATGTTGCTTCAATTCATTCAGCTGGCAAAAATGAGTAGTACCTGTATTTCAAAGGGCCAACCTTGTCACATTCTGTGTCACACAATCTCCTTGAGAACTACATAAAGCGTACACATGTCTGTGTAACTGATGGAATGCCAGTCATAGTTGTATATTTAGATAAAAGAGGAAGACAGAACAAAGAGAAATTAAGAGAATTCTAATGAAGTGATTAGACCATGTGATTAGACCATGTGACAAAGTAAACAGGATTCTGACTTTAAAAAAAACTATTCACATACACCATACTGGTCTATATCTTGTGTTTACACACAAGTGAATATTACTCACCCAAGGCAGTTCTGAATAAAAATTCTTCTCCATCTCGGCAAAAAACATCCCAAACTCTGCATGCAACATCAAGGGGTAAGGATCTGCTAAATATTGTAAATATCCTAGAAAAAGAAAAAGAAAAAAAAATTTTTTATATATATTATATTGGGTTGGCAAGAAAGTAATTTTGTTTTTCACAAATAGATAGAGATACGATTTTTTTGAATGACTTTTTACAATGTTGTGATTTTTTTCCTTTTCACATTTGATAGCCGTTACTTTTAGCTTACTTTAGAAGCAAATTGCATGTAATTTTGTTTACAGCTGTTAGTTCAGCATCAATTTTAACACAGAGTGCAAAAATGAACATTTTCACCATATTTTGCTTTTTTGTTTCTGTAAAGGCAAGAAAGCTGCTGAGGTTCACAAAGAGATATGTGAAGTTTATGGTGTTGATTGCTTAACAGAACAGATAGGTCAGAAATGGTTTTAAAAATTCTGTTCTGG
This sequence comes from Octopus bimaculoides, assembly GCF_001194135.2. Lineage (NCBI taxonomy): Eukaryota > Metazoa > Mollusca > Cephalopoda > Octopoda > Octopodidae > Octopus > Octopus bimaculoides. The sequence goes on along the minus strand of NC_068982.1, from coordinate 41,203,555 downwards.
AGATTTTTCACTCAAAGATGACCAACTGAAGTTGATGATGACCAAATCAAAACCATAATTGAATCTGATTATCATATAACTGTGTGAGAGATTGCAGAGAGGTTAAATGTATCACTTAACTGAAAATCATTTAAAATGTCTTAGACTCGTTAAGAAGCTCGCTATTTGGATTCCACATAAATTGAAAGAGATTCACTTAACAAAATGAATCAATATTTGCGATATGCATCTCAAACGCAATGAAATCAACCTTTTTTTAAACGAATCATCACTGGTGATGAGAAATGGATTGTCTACAATAACATCAATCGAAAAACGATCCTGGTCCAAACATAATGAACCAGCACAGACCACATTGAAAGCTGAATTGCATAAAAAAGGTCATGCTGTCAATTTGGTGGGATTACAAAAGTGTTGTGTATTTTGAGCTGCTTCCAAAGAACCAAACAATCAATTCAGATGTTTACTGTCAACAACTAATGAAACTGGAGAAAGCAATCAAAGAAAAATGGTCAGAATTGGCTAATCATAAAGGAATCCTGTTTGACCATGACAATGCTAGACCATACATGCCTTTGCTAACTTGTGAAAAATTATTGGAGTTTGTTTGGGAAGTGATGTCACATGCACCATATAGCCCTGATTACCATTTATTTTGAAGTTTGCAAAATTCTTTGAATGGTAAAACTTTCAATAATGATGATGACCTGAAATTGCACTTGCTTTAGTTTTTGGCTGATAAGGGCCAGAAGTTCTATAATTGCAGAATCATGAAGTTACCAGAAAGATGGCAAAAGGTCATTGAACAAAATGGAAAATATATAACTGATTGAAGTTCATTCTTTGTATGAAAAAAAAAAAGGATTTTTATTTCACACTAAAAAACCAAAATTACTTTCTTGCTAACTCAATATAACATCATCATTTAATGACCACTTTCCCATGCTTGCAGGTAGCAGATAGAATCTGTTGATGCAGATTTTTTATGGCCAGATGCCCTTCCTGTCACCAAACTTCACCTGTTTCCAAGCAAGGTGATATTTTCCCATAACTAGACATGTTTTTCACAAAAGACTGGAAACAAATAAGTTTGCTTGTATGAAATGATGCTTCTTTACAACCATCATGAGATATCTAGACAAGGGTACACACACATCCTTTAAATTCGTTTATGAATATGCATATCAAAGCTCCTATTTTATTATGCTGGCCACAGCCTAATGTTACCAACTGGCAATAGCAGTTTTCTAGAGGTGAATGATCCACCAGATGTCCATGTACACTACAGACTGTACTGTAATCATCAGAGGAATATAAACTATGATCGTAAGAAAAATGTGATCATGGATTATTATTATTATTTTATATATATATATGACAGGCTTCTTTCAGGGGCTATAGTAGAAGATACTTGTCCAAGGTGTAACACAGTAGGACTGAACCCAAGACCACATGGTTGGGAAGCAAGCTTCTTAACCACACAGCCACGGCTGCATCTATAACAATTTAGAGAAAATTACAATGCTTATCATCAGTAAAATAGAATTGTAAATATAGCACAACAATGAAAGAAATGTAAATGATAGCAATAAAGAGAATCAAAAATTGGATGAATGAAAAGCAAGACAGATCCAATTACTCAACAAAAAAATTATTCTGTTGCTGTGTACCAAAGTGAAAGAAATTGGAGACATATAATTATATCTCAAGACTGAATTTGATCAAAGCTTATTTGTGCTGTGGTTTTAGTTACTACAATAGTAAAGAATAGTACAAACAGATATTTCTTAGTCTTTAATACAGGGAAATATCAATATTAACTATTTTTTTAAAATTCCTTACAGAGAAAATAAAGCAGTGTTCTTTGTTTCCCAAAGGGCTCTATTGAAATGTTAGCATTTTCTTCTTATGGTACACCAATTCTTTACATTTTTATTATTTTGTTTCAGTCATTGGACTGCACCTATGCCTCGAAGGGTTTAGTTGACCAATTCAACCTCAGTACATATTTTAAGCCTGGTACTTCTTTTATCAGTCCCTTCTGGCTGAACTGCTAAGTTACAGGGATACAAATAAACTCACACTGGTTGCCTAAGTGATGAGAAGAGACAAATATAAAGCTGCAAACACACATGACAGACTTTCTGTCAACTAAATTCACTCACAAGGTATTGAACCTGAAACCATGTGGTTGCAATGTGAACTTAACCACACAGCCATGTTGACTATTTTTTAAAAACTTTATTGGTCTCAAGCTTTAGTTTTAATCAAGTATTTTGCTGTGACACTTAAGATTAACTATTATAGAACCTTTTAGGTTGTTCACCTTAGGTAAGTGAACAATCTACCAAATTTCTTTATTCTTCATCAGAAATAATTCTGAATGTAGAATTATGTTTAATAAGCTTTTGATTCTTTTGTATTTTAACATTTTTATTTTGTAGTTTATGGAATAATATTTTTTTCTTACCTGGTAGAGACCTTTCCTCAATCCAGCAAATCAGTGGTCCCCAATCTTTTTTGCATGGACCAAGAATTTAGCACTCATATTATAATTTCATTTAGCTTGTGGGCCTAATTTATTGGTGCTTGCAAAAACTTTGACTAAGACAAGTGTGAGAAAGAGGCACAGACTAGAGACATAGCAAGTTCTAAAGTTAGGGGAAGCGAGCACATAAAAAAAAAGGTGCATTGACACATGTCAAACAATTTTTAACTCATTTCTCTTATATTACATGAAATATTTCATTAGTTATAATATACGTAATTGTATTCTACATTCATTAATTTCCTGTTTCAGTAACAATGTTATAATGTATGAAACTTACAACTACTGATATAAGTAACAAAAGAATATAAAAAAAATAATGGTTGTAACGGTGCCAATTTTGAAAAATGTGCTTGGGAAGATTAGTCCTTCATTTTGCTTCCCTATTAGCTATGCCACAGACAGAAGTGTAATTTTTCAAAATAAAACACCCTGTAGACTGCTATAATCAATAAAATAGAAATAAAATTGATTCTTTTTGTGCAACCTGGTACCAAATGATCCAAGGTCTAGCTGTTGGGGATCCCTGCCAAAAAGCATCTTATATTGAATACTTAGATTGCTTTCCTAACATGCTGACAATTTCAGTATCAATTAAACTTTATATAGTTGGTGGCAGCATATGCTTCTGATGACACATACAAATATAAAGGGAAACAAAGATCTCCTTGAATAATGGTAACTTACCAATCTATAATGTAAATGTCGGGTGTCAAGTTCTGTCTTCCAAAATGATGGTGGAGTTGGGGCATATTTTCCAATAGGAACTCATCATAAGTATCAAAATAAGACTTCATCTAAAAAAAACAAAAATAGAGAAAAAAGGGTTAAAGAATATTCACAGAGCAAACATCTAGAATTGTTGGTATTTGGCACAATAAGGAATAAAAGCAGTCTCTACAACAAATCTCCTGCCAGGAGATGGTTGTCATAACTGATTTTTGTTGGTTGAATATCAAGACGTATTTAAAGCAGTTAACTTTATGAAACTTACCATAATTTTTGGCATACAAGTTAAATTTTTCAGACCAAAATTGACAGCCATAAAAAAGGTAGGTTGACTTAAACACCAAAATGACTTTAGAGGACCAAAAATTCCATGTGGAATGCAGAAAGACTCGGAAAGATAGTGATGATGTTTGAACGTTTACACTACATGTTCACACTATATACTATGCTGACTTGTATTCCAGAAAATACAGTATACATAGATAATAAGAATCAAGGAGCTGAAATGCCAAGAAAGATGCATTTAATGGCCTCTCTGAAAAAGCATTGACTAAATGAATGTCTATTAGGTTCAATGATGAGAATATAGTATTTGATCAACTGAGAGCTATGAGTACATTGAATTAGCATTATTTTTTTTTTCTATGTTGACTCAATGTATCTAGTCTAATATCTGTAGAGAATGATTCTTGGAGGGATAATTCTCAGTCAATACAGAGAGAAATGCAAGAGTGATTTTGAGATCTCTTCCGGCCAAAAATATTTACTGACTCCCACACAACACAGCAGTCAGCCTGCATTGAAAGATCTAAAACATATTCACTTGTAGGACAATCACTACTGACTTTCAGTAACAACTAGAGAGAAAGAAAGCATCAAGGGGAAGAAAAACACACAAATAAACAAATAAAAAATGGGTTGTTTTTTTTTATTATTAAAAGAAACAAAAAAGTGGTGAGCTAGCAGAATCATTAACATGCCAGATAAAATATTTAGTGGCATTTCATCCAGCTTTATGCTCTGAGTTAAAATTCTGCTGAGGCTGACTATGTCTTTAATCATTTTAGGGTCTGTAAAATAAATACCAGCTGAACACTGGGGTCAATGTAATCAACTAGTACCCTCCCTCAAAATTTCAGGTCTTGTGTCTATAGAAGAAAGATTTACTAAATGAAACAAAAGATTTTAAGACAATGAGGTAATAAAAAAGTATGGAGTTAAAGTAAGATTTCTATTTTAGTTGTAAAGGAATTTACAATTAAAAAAAATTTGCTCACCATTCCTTCATCAACACGGAAGAAAGCAACCTGGCAGGGACCATTCAAAAGATTTGCAAAACAGATAAACGCATCAGCTACCTCCATGTTCAACAGCAACACAGCTGCCAAGAAAGACATTCCTTGAACCTGTCAATAGGAAAAAAAAATAAACAAAAAACAAAAAAACGTTATAAGCTGTTGTTGCATTGTATTCTTGTTCTAATTATTTCAGTTTCATCAGTTGCAGGCAGGTGAATAATGTGTGAACATTTGAAGAAAGTATCTAAAAGTTATTTAAGTTGGTACGAGACTGTATGTTGAACAAGTTTATCCACTAATATAGTCATCTTAGTGACATTTTATTTTATAATGACAGTGTCTCACGACCTTGATACTTCATTAATACTTTATTTTTTTATTGATGTAGCCCTGTTTACCACTGACTCATTCATCACTGATTGGGAACACAGTGCCTTCAATTTTGAACCCTGTTGCACTCATCATGGATGGATCTGTGATAGCATGCACCCCTGCAACCATCCACAGTACTCAGCTACTCAGAATGTGCTGATTATTGCTTATGTTTACATGCCCATGCTATGAGGCTGTGTATTTTTTTCTATAAGAATTTATATACTCATATCCAGTTGATCATCATCATCATCATCATCATCACGTTAAACGATGATGATGATGATGATGATCAACATAAAACCAATGAACAGTAAAAATATGAAAGCACCTAAACCTAACAAATGATACAGTTGAGTGCATTCTCTACAGGTAAAAGTAGAAACGATCAAGAAATTACATGATGGTGGAAGCTTTGCTGTTGTGGGGCACAAGTTTAATGTCAGTGAATCTGTTGTTTCTTCCATTTACAAAGTATGTGGAAATGACTAATTTATTAATGTATTTTTTTGTTTTGGACCCAACCCATGATAAACTGGCATTCTGTTAGTGATGACAACAAAGGTTCTAGTTGATCCAATCAATGGAACAGCCTGCTCATGAAACTAACATGTAAGTGGTTGAGCGCTCCACGGACATATGTACCCTTGATGTAGTTCAGAGTGAGATTCAGCGTGACACAGAATATGACAAGGCTGGACCTCTGAAACACAGGTGCAACTCATTTTTGCCAGCTGAGTGAACCCTGTGATGAAGAAGGAGAGATATAATACAAATCAATTTTAAAAATAGTTAAAAAAGTAAAAAGGGCCAAAAAAAAGGTAAAGTTACCTTCTCAAGTCATACCAGCTCATAAGGGCCAGTTTCCCAGTTTCATGGCATATATATTCCCCACCTGGACGGGACACCAGTCTGTCACAGGATGACTCATTTTTGCCAGCTGAGTGAACTGGAGCAATGTGAAATGAAGAACACAGCACGTCACCCGGTTCAGGAATTAAAACCACAATCTTATGACCAGGAGTCCAACATCCTAACCACTAAGCTATGTGCATCCACTAAAAGAATACTTAACCCATTAGTGTTTAAACTGGCAACATCCAGGCCAAATATTCTATCTGTTTTATATTCAAATTGGCCAGATCCAGCCTCCCAGACCTACCCTACAATGTCATTCTAAAAATAAACAATCACTTCATCAAAATTTTGAAGGTACAAGATAATGCATGATTAATTCAAAATAAAGTGAATAAATAAGCATTACAGTGGACAGAATAATTTGATTGCTAATGGGTGAATGAATACTATGGCAGCATTTTAAACTTTTAAATATGAGAAACTAAAATTTGAATGTTTACTAATTTGTAAAGAGGGCTTTACCTTGCTCCCAGGAAGTAAGAAAGTACTATCTTAATTGTGTGTGTGTGTGTGTGTGTGTGTGTGTGTGTGCATGTGCGCACACGTGCGTGTGTATTTGTGTCTCTCCTCAACCACTGCTTGACAACTGGTGATGGTGTATTTATATCCCTGCAACTTAGCAGCTCGGCAAAAGAGATCAATAGAATAAGTACCAGTATTTTGGTAAAACAAAAGAGATAAATGGAATAAGTACAGGGTTCCATTCATCAACTAAAATTCTTCAAGGTGGTGCACCAGCATGACCAGACTCCAATGATAGAAACAAGTAAAAGATAACAGAAACAGATGTAAACTTACATAACCAACATCGGGTCGATAGCAAGCATAGGCTCCTAAAAGACTGTGTAAAAGATCATGATATGGTCCACCCTGCAAATGAGAAAATAATTTTATACATCATGAATGAATATGGAATGGATAAGGCACTTATTGCACAAAACTTATATTAGGAGAAAGTTTCTACTTTGAATATGCCTTTGTTTTTCTGTTGCATAAAATTCCATATGTGACACTCTCTCCCATCATATAATCATTAATGTGTGCATGCAAGAGAGAGGTGTGTGATAGAGACAGAGAGAGAGAGAGAGAGAGGAGGAATGGAGGGAGAGAAAGATAAGAAAGAAAAAGAAGAGAGCACATGTGCATGGCTAATTTTTGGACCTCCACAAGTACATATTTATAAACTTATTGCTTAGCAAAAAACCAGCTAATCACAGAGCTTATTTCATCTGATCTTTGGGCAGCATTGTTTACAGAACTTTTCTTGGTATCTTAGTGTATTTTTGTAAAATTACACTGAAAATTGCAGGTAAATATTTCATTGTAGACCAAATAGTTGCTCAATTCTGATTCAGAGAGTTTACATGGCAATGATTATGGGGCTGAAAGTGACTTTGAGCTGGAAAGCAATGACTGTATCTGATAGTAATCAGAGTGATAACCAGCATGTTGCAGCTATACAGTTGACAGGTGTGCAGCCCAGTGCAGTGTGTGCTTGTTCATCTCAGGAACCCAGTGTATCAGCGAAATAGTGCTCAGATGCTCAGTGTTCAAAGGATCGAGTGAAGGGGAATCGGGAGAATCTAGATGTCATTGATTTGATATCTGATGGCAAACTTTAAATGATAAATACTTACTTTCTGGAAGATACAGAATTGTGGAAAGGTGCGAGAAACATCCAATTTTATCAGATCCACACTAGCTTCCTTGCTGGACGGAAGGTCAGAGGTATCTGCAGAGAAAAGTAGAATATGAGATTAATAATAATATTGCTGTGCGTGTATGTGTGTGCATGCATGCTTCCTATTGCTTGGCTGTGAGTGGAATAAAAAAATATGTATAATTAAATATAAAGCACAGGATAAGTTTAGGATGCAAGCTGAAATCCTGTACATTCATTAAAGTAATTTGCTGGTTTGGAACAAATTGCTTCCATTAGAAATAAGATTTATATTACTATTTTCTTATTTTGATTAGGAAATAATAAAAAATAAGACGTATTTTAAGATAATCTTAGAAGAAAATTCAGCTGCCAAATACTTAGGCAACTGAAGATTTTAAAGTCTGCATATATAAATTATGGCAAAAATCTGATTTTTTATGTTCTGGTCTATTCAAGAAAGTCTTACCAGTGCACTCTGTATGCTAGTCAAACGTCACTGAGGGAAATGGGGAAGTTTAAGTATCTTTGAGCTGTATTCATGAGTGATGGGAGGCAGGAGGCTGAATTGGATACTAGAATTGTAGGTTCTGGTACTGTAATGCACCAGCTTCAGCATTTGATCCTAAAAAAGTAGAATCTAGTGAAAAAGCCAAACTCCCTATTTTCAGTTTGGTTTCCATGCCTATCCTCACTTATAGCCATGAATATTGGGTAATGACTGAAAGAATATGATTGTGAATACAAGTGTCCAACATAGAATTCCCTCTGAAGGATCTCTGGAATAACATTACTCAGCAGGGTGCATAACTTAGAGATCGGGGAGTTTCTCCAAGTTGAGCTGCTGCTTCTCCATATTGAGAGGTCACCACCCTGGTACTACAGATTTGTGGTTAGAATGTTGCAGGAAAGGATCACATAACAAATTATTCAAGCAGAGCCAACTGGCAGGAGACCTAAGGGCAGACCACAAGTGAGGTAATTGGGTAACATTCATAGTCTCCATTGGTCATACTTCGGAATCCAGCTGGAAAGTTTAATGACAGTTGTTTCTGACAGGACCCTTTGGAGGAGGTACCCGAGAACTCTATCCCCATGACCCTCCCAAGAATAGTGGTTGACTGGCAAAACATAAAAAGTACCCATTACACTCTTGGAGTGGTTGGTATTAGGAAAGGCATCCAGCCGTAGAAACCATGCCAAATCAGACTGGAACCTGGTGCAGCGCTCCGGCTTACCAGTTCCAGTCAAACCGTCTAACCTATGCCAGCATGGAAAGCAGACGTTAAATGATGAATTATTGTAAGTTTTAAATGTTTTGTTTGTTGACCAAATGAGATGAGAGATTTCAGCAGGCAGCAGAACAGGCCCTGGCTAAGTTAATAGCACCATCTGGTCACAGATAGTATTCATTTGCAGTTGCTCTCACAATCTCCTTTGTTATGACTATTTTTTTAATTTCTCATCTGACAGAAGTATGCAACAAAGAGTAGTAAAGTGAAATTTCAGGTTAAGAATTAAAAGTCATACAGTTTGTTCATTGCTTTGCACATGTCACCTACCACAAGTGTGTACTGGTAATCTTTCCTGGTTTCTTTTATCTGTTGATTATAGATTTATATCAATAATTAAACAGAAGACTTACTTTCTGATGAGCCATTTGATTCCTCACTCAACATTTTGATTCGGTCTTTGGCACGATTTAGACAAATTTCGAAGAGTTCTGTAATGAAATAAAATATAAAGTATTAAAAAAGAGCTGGAATATATATATATATATATATATATATATATATATATATATGAATTTCTATGGCATCAACGAAAGAAAAAGTTAGTGAAATGGCTCATGGGAGCAGTTCTGGCTATATATCAAGGTCAGATGTAAGAAAATTAAGATGTAAATAGATTTGTGAAAAAAAAATGTCTTTGATGTTAGCTATCCTCTTTCTTCAGTGAGATTTATATAACAAAAATAGAAAGAGGAATAGCTGATGTGAGCTGTTCTGGTTATACATTAAAACTATGAGAAAATTAAGATATAGATTTCCAAAGACTATAATGTCACATCTTTTCTTTCACTTTTACAACAAAAGGGAAGTGAAAGAGTTCACAAGAGTTGTTCTGTCTACATTTGAAGGTCAGCTTTGAGAAAATTAATATATATATA
>NC_068982.1:41192491-41193755 GCF_001194135.2 Octopus bimaculoides | reverse complement strand
ATATATTCCCAAACGGGTGTAATGTCAGCTATTTCCTTCACACAACCATGTAGCTAATATACAGGAATGGAACATGGCGTACTCATATTTGTCAGCTTGAATGAAAGAACATTGCTTCCTGAATCCAAATCCTTAACATTAATGGCATCTCTTTATCTCTCCAGTTCTACACAAGGTATACAAAACCCCTAGGTATTGATGAACATATATAAAAGTGCTATGAGCAAACACTGACTGGACTTAAATCAGATTTTGATTTGACAAAAGAAATTTGCCCTGTTGATATTTAAACCTGAAAAATCTTGACATCAACATTCCAGAGGGATAATGATATTGACAAACTCTATTTCAGAAGACGCGGAAAAGAAAAGAGGCTTAAGATCAGTTCAGGAAAACCTTTGAATGTTAGAGAGTAAACTAAACAACAACAGCAAAATCAACCAAATGTTCAAAAGTAAAGGTCGTCAGTGAACTCCTCAGAAAAGCACAGAGTTCTTCTGAAGATGTTTGATATAGCCCCAGAGCTACTGGAGAGACATCCAGCATGCCAACAAAAGATTACGTATGGTTATGTTTCCTCAAAGGGGTGGAGTCACTTGAATGTTGGATAGAATGCCTTGCATTATTTGACAGGGTCTCTAACATGAAATTTTGCTGAGATCAACTTTGCCCATCATTCTTTCTGGGTTGATAAAGTATCAGTCGAGGGTGAAGAATTGGAAGAGTTGTTAGAGCATCAAATGAGATGCTCTGTGGTGACTGTTCTGGCTCTTTGCATTCTGCCTTTAGTACCAACGGCCAAGGTTAATGTTATAGTTTCATCGAGCAGTAAATTGTCAATAAATGAATGGAACATTTTCAGTACATGAGAGTCAAAAGATTATATGCTTTTCCTTCCCTTTAATAAATTGCTCTTGTAAACAATTTGTCCACTTATTTCACACATCTGTAGACATGTGGAATAAGAAATTCCTTATCTGGAAATCAAAAAGATTGCTAGCCACTATACCTTTTCGTATTTTATCTCCCTGTTTATTTCTGTATTCCTTTCTGTCGAAGAGCATAGGCTCGAAATGTAAAAGACTTTCTCACTTCCCGAGCGTTAAACTAATACATTTGTTTGTTGTTTACACACTGCTCTTCGTCTTTTGTAAATTCTCACTATATATATGTATATAATAGATTGCTATATATATGTGTGTGTGTGTGTGTGTGTGTGTGTGTGTGTGTGTATATATATATATATATATATATATATATATAT
>NC_068982.1:41176256-41191624 GCF_001194135.2 Octopus bimaculoides | reverse complement strand
TCAATGTCATGATTAGCAAAAGTGAAACCGGTCAACAACCACAATACTCTTTAATTTAAAATATATTAAAACTATGTAAATTGTGAGCATTTTCCATCTATTATTTTATATATATATATATATATATACACACACACACACACAAACATGCATATAAACATATGAGTGTGTGTGTATTTATATGCAAATGTAAGCAAACACACGGACATACATTTGGGTGCAAGCACACACACACACACACACACACACACACACACACACGACAAGCTTCTTCCAGTTTTCATCTATGAAATTTACTCACAAGGTTTCGATTGGCCTGGTGTTATAGTAGAAAACACTTAACCAATGTGTTACAATGTGACTGATTGAAGTCACATAGTTGGGAAGTAAATGTCTTTTAACCACACACACACACACACACACATCTATGAGTGGATGAATGAAAGAAAGTGGCACTCAACACATTTGGTAGGAATTACAGATATTTTTTAATGACAGTTTGACTCAAGTATCATATGACTTCAAGTTTTGTGGGTGTGGAAGATGAATCCATCTCATATGATATTAGAAGAGATGGGCTTGTCCTACACATTCATGAAAATTAAAGTCATATGAAACTGAGTCAAACTTAATACATCATCATCATCATCACCATCATCATCTACTGTCTGCTTTCCATGCTAGTATGGGTTGGACGGTTTGATATGGAGCTGGCCAGCTGGGAGCTGTCCAGATTCCAGTTGTCTGTTATGGCATGGTTTCTATGGTTGGATGCCCTTCCTAATGCCAACCACTTAAAAGTGTACTGGGTGCTTTTTATGTGCCACTGGCATGGGTGCATTTATGCAGCACTGTCATTGGGCTGAGGCCATGCTGGGGCACTGCCTTGAAGGATTTAGTTGAACAAATCAACCCCATATATATTTTTTAAAACCTGCTACTTATTAAATCTTTCTCTGTTTGCTGAACTGATAAGTTATGAGGATATAAACAAACCAACACCAGCTGTCAAGCAATGGTGAGGGACAAACAGAAAGACACATGCTCATAGATACATACATATGAAAATACACACACACACACACACACACAACGGGCTTCTTTCAGTTTCCACCTACCAAATCCATTCACAAGGCTTTATAGTTGGCCTGGAGATATAGTAGAAAATACTTGTCCAAGGTGTCACACAGTGGGACTGAACCTGGAACCATGTGGTAGGGAAGCAAACTTACCACACAGGAAAACCTGCACCTGCATACACACACACACAAAGTTTTTTCCGTCACTATTTTTGACAATTTAATCATTAGTTTCCTTATAAACTATTATTTCAAAGTTATACACAGGACATTCCAGTGGCTTGTTTTTAGTCTGAGGTTATGAAGCAATCTGTAAATGGTGTATAAAGATTTAGAAGATGTAAAGAGAAAGAGTTTTCATGTTTGAAAGTAAACATTCAGACATAAAGGTTGCCTGTGTAATTTATACTTGTTTTGACCAGATAAATTTTAAACGTGTTTCAGTTAGAAATAATTTACTGAAATATGGTTGTTATCAAACATAAGAAACCAATATCTATTCTGTTATTTATTACTATATCAAAGGAAGACACAACAGAACCTGATATTGCATTAGTAAAATAAACATGATTACCATTTTTGAATGTTTATTAATGTCTTTTAGAGAATAATGCTCACCCTCAGTGATATTTAGTTCGTTACCAATTGCTAATTTCCATACTTTGCCTCGAACACATGGTGGTAAGCCACTCCACCATAATTCACGGGCTCTTTTTGTCTGTTTCCTGAAATAAGAATTGAAATATATACATGTAATGTACATGTAATATATACACACACACACAAAAATTTGAAATGTGAACAAAATCAATATATTGCATATACATTAGAGTCAACAGACTAAAATACTGTCAGCATTTTTTTTTTCATATAATCTCTTCTAATTTCATGTTTACATACTTGCATTTGAGGTCATAAATTCTTGGAGTGAATTACTTAACGGTGAAAGAAGAGAAAGTATTTTTATTTTTTACAACCAAGATGTGAGTTGAAGTGAGAAGAGTACATTAAATTTTACCCGAACAGACAATACAATCATGAATGCAGTGTATTAGACACCCACTCAATTCTGATGTTAGCAATTCTCAACATTCTTATTGTTTTGGTAATGTTGGTTATGTTTTGAGATCTTCAAGACTTTGCATACATTTTACTTTTAAATATTCTGATTTAACCACTTGTCACCATTGATTTAACATCTACTTTCCCATGCTCATACTGGTCAAATGGGGACATATTGGGGCAGAGTTTTCTATGGTCAGATGCCCTTCCTCACATCAATCATTATTCATTTCCAGGTGAGGCAATAATCTCTTAGTCTATTGAACAACAAACAACCCCGACATGGTTATAGAGAGAAATGGAAACAAACTGTTTGAATGACCCTTTTGTTCATTAACATCACACAACATGCTAAGGTATATCATTGTTAAGAAGCCTGGACATGGTTTTGCAGTGGACTGCAAGCAAATGACACAGTTCCACATGGACAAAGAGACAATTGTTTACAATCAGTGAACACACATGAAAGTGAGTGGGAATATGAACTCACACATGCACACACACATGCACACACACACACACACACACACACACACACACACACACACACACACACACACACACACACACACACACACACACACACACACACACCATCATCATTTTAACATCCACTTTTCCATGCTTGCATGGGTCAGACAAAATTCATTGAGGGAGATTTTCTATGATTAGATACCCATCCTGTTACCAACCCTCATCTGCTTACACGCAAAGTAATATTTCTTCATTACCAAATATATTTTTCACAGAAGACTGGAAACAAACAACACTGCTTGTATGACAGTGACAAGAATATAAACATGCACACGCACACACACACACACACACACACACACAATGAGTTTCTTTCAGTTTCTGTCTATCAAATCCACAGACAAAGCTTTGGTTGGCCCCAAGCTATAATAGATAACACTTGTCCAAAGTGTCATACAGTGGGACTGAACCCAAAACCATATGTTTGAGAAGCAAGCTTCTTAACCAAACAACCATGCCTGTGTCTACACACACGATGGGCTTCTTTCAATTTCCATCAAACAAATCCATTCAGAAGGCATTGGTTACTCTTGGGCTAAGGTAGAAGACACTTGCCTAAGGTGCCATGCAGTGAGACTGAACCTGAAACCAAGTGGTTGAGAAGTGAGCTTCTAAACCACACAAACATGCCTGACCCATACATCAATGAATTACATATTCATCAAATACTATGAATATATCATTGAAATCTACCCATAGGTGCAGGCGTGGCTGTGTGGTAAGAAGCTTGCTTCACAAGCACATGGTTCCAGGTTCAGTCTCACTGCATGGCACTTTGGGCAAGTGTCTTCTGCTATAGCCTCAGGTCAACCAAAGCCTTGTGAATAGATTTGCTAGACGGAAACTGAAAGAAGCCCATCGTGTGTGTGTATATATATATATATATATATATATATATATATATATATATGGGAGAATGTACGAAAAACCAACAGACGAGGACAGGTGGTGTAAACAACAAAAGGATGTATTAGTATGACGCTATACATACATATATATGTATATGTTTATGTGTCTGTTCCCCTGCCATCACTTGACAAATGATGTTGGTGTGTTTACGTCCCCCGTAACTTAGCGGTTCGGCAAAAGACCAATAGAATAAGTACTAGGCTTACAAAAAATAAGTCCGATGGTTGATTTGTTTGACTAAAGGTGGTGCTCCAGCATGGCCACAGTCAAACGAGTAAGAGAATAAAGAATAAAAGAATTCCTATATTTGTGATTAATTCTGCTTTGTCACTCATTAAATGTATTTCTTTGCTTGTCTTAAGCCAAGTCTTATGATATCTTTTCTTTTACTTGGTTTCAGTCATTAGACTGCGCCCATACTGGGGAATTTTTAATCGAGTGAATCAACGTCAGTAATTATTTTTTTCTTTTAAGCCTGGCACTAATTGTATCAGTCTCTTTTACTGAATTGCTAGATTAGGGGGATGTAAACACACCAACACCAGTTGCCAAGCGGTGGTGGTGGACAAACACTGACACACACACACGTGCACATGAGGGGCTTCTTTCAGTTTCTGTCTACCAAATCCACTCGCAATGCTTTGGTTGACCTGAGGCTATAGTAAAAGATACTTGTCCCAAGATGCCACGCAGTGGGACTGAACTGGGACCCATGAGTTTGGGAAGCAAGCTTCTTACCACACAGCCACGCTTGCACCCATGTCAAACATTTCCTAACATTTTTCTCTTTACTTTCTATCAGGCAAGTAAACCATTTTCTCTCCATTCATAGTTATCTGTATTTCCAGTCAGCTGGTGTTATATAGAAGCTTTATGATCATCAACTCTATTGAATATATCAACATTATTTACACAGCTTTCTCAACAATAACAATGGTAACCTCCTGCTAACTCATCTATCTGCCTGTGTTGTACAGCTGTCAATATTGTCATATACTACTTAGATGTGCTGGGTATCACATTCTTTTTCAGACAATTATCTAGCAACACTTCCTGAACCAACAAGAATATCAAGTTACACTGATGCTGTTTCGCTTGAATTATAAAGTGGACTAGCATCATATATTGTGTACCAGAGGAGAAAACTGCCAACGGGGGGGGACACACACACACACACACACACTTCTATGTTATCACTCAGCCTACAAGAAATAGCAGCTTGATTTTTATCATATCTCACTAGCATCTTAATATCTATCTATCTCTCTCTCTCTATAATATATATATATATATATATATATATATATAACTTGGAATGAATGAAGGATGCATTGAATAATGTAGTTCTAGAAACACTATGCTTGATAAAAAAAATGGAAAAGTCATGGCTTGAACAATTTTGATCACAGGTCTGAAGAAATAACTAGACAGAGTATAAAAAATGAATAATAATTGTTTCAAATTTTGGCACAATGCTAGCAATTTCAGGAGAAGGGATAGGTCGTTTACATGGACCTCTGGGCTCAACTGGTACCTATTTTATTGACCCCTGAAAGGTTGAAATGCAAAGTTGACCTCAGCAGAATTTGAACTCAGACCGTAAAGATGAATGAAATTGCATAGCAGCATTTTGTCCAGTGTGCTAATGATTCTGCTAGCTTGCTACCTAGATAATAATAATAATAATAATAATACAAGGCCTGAAACTTTGGGGAGAGTGGGATAATTGATTATATTGACCCTGGTACTCAACTGGTACTTATTTCATTGACCCTGTAAGGATGAAAAGCAAAGTCAACTTCAGTGGAATTTGAACTCAGAACATAAAGACTAGAAATGCTGCTAAGCATTTTGTTCAGAATGCTAAACATTCTGTCAGCTTGCCTACCTTTCAATAACAATTTTTCAAATTTTGGCACAAGGTCAACAATATTACAGGAAGGGGGATTACATCGATCCCTGTAGTTGACTGGTATTTTATCTTATCAACCTTTGGAGGAATGAAAGATAGAGATGACCCTGGAGGATGAAAAGCGAAGCTGATTCTGGCAGAGTTTAAATTCAAGATGTAATGGGTTGGAAGAAATACCGCTAGGTATTTTGTCTGATATTGTAACAATTTTGCCAGCAAGCCAATGGTAATGAAGTAGTTGCTAAATTTTCAAAGCAGCAGTAGGTATCATTGTAACTAGGCATAAGGTACCTAACTCTTTGGATACCAACACACCTGAAACTGCTCTTCCTTCTATGGTACAAATTCTTTGTTTTCAACTGATCTGAATTAAAAACATCCATTAAAATTCCAGATATCAGCTTAAAAAATACAAATTGAGTTTCATAAATTCTTCATTGTTTTAAAAATTAATTGCAATGAAGGCAGTATATTTCTACATAATTTTGGTAACAAAAAGATTATTAAAAGAGTCACAACTAAAAGAAGCTGGAAAACATAAAAAAATGTTTAGCAGAAAATATACCAAGTGTAAATTAGATTTACTGGTTATTTCCTAAGACTGGAACAGAAGGTTTGAAACTGAAAAACATTCCAAGGAATTTACCTGTTCAAACCTTCTGTATGCTTCCACTAATTACAAATGAACACCTGCTGGTCATGTTGTTTTTATCTTGTCATATGTACACAACTTCTATCTGCATACAGCACTTTGTTTAAATGTAAACACGTACAGGGAAGAGTAGTTTAGCAACTATTTATTCTTTTATTTGTTTCAGTTATTTGACTGTGGCCATGCTGGAGCACCACCTTCATGAAATATCTGGGCTCTTTTACCTTTTACTTGTTTTAGTCATTGGACTGTGGCCATGCTGGGGCACCACCTTGAGGAATTTAGTAGAAGTAATCGACCCCAGTACTCATTTTCTTTAAGCCTGGTACTTATTTTATTGGTCTCTTTTGTTGAAACACTAAGTTACAACAATGTAAACACACCAACATTGGTGGTGGGGTACAAACACAGACACAAAGACACACACACCCATATATGTATACACACATATATGACGGTCTTTTTTCAGTTTCTGCCTGTCAAATCCATTCACAAGGCTTTAGTTGGCCTAAGGCTATAGTAGAAGATACATGTCTAAGGTGCCATGCATTGGGACTGAACCCAGAATCATATGATTGGGAAGCAAACTTTTTAACAACACACCCACACCTGCACCTATATATGTGTGTGTATGTGTGTGTGTGTGTGTGTGTGTATGTGTGTGTGTATATATATATTATATATATATGTGTGTGTATGTGTGTGTGTGTGTGTGTGTGTGATACTTTTATAAGAAAAGTGGTGACAGTGACTTCAAAGTTTCAGCCTACTAGGCTTCATCAGACAATCCAATGAAAACTAACAGGCTCAAATTTTGAAGTCGCTGTCACCACTCTTCTTGTGAAAATATAATATGTACTCTACAAAGATTGAGTAATCCTTTAGCTCAATGTAAAATTGTTTTTATTGTAACTCAACATAAAAACAAACATTAAAATACATACACACATACATACCACATCATCATCTGTTTTCCATGCTGTTATGTGTTGGATGGTTTGACAAGAGCTAGTAAGCCAGAAGACTGCATCAAGCTCTACTGTCTGCTTTGGCATGGTTTCTATGGCTGAATGCCCTTGCTAATGTCAATCACTTTACAGAACGTACTGAATACTTTTTTACACACACACATACAGGTCACTGTCCTGTGATAGTAAAATCAACAGTGCCTGATGATTGTGCTAGGACACCAGATGTGTTAACAAAGTCTGTCTGGCATGCTCTCAGCACATGAAACTAATAGTAGCACATCAAAACATATATTGTATTTATTAAACAATATATTCGGTCATCCCATAAATAATGCGGTTTTTTAATACTTTATTTTTCAAAATTAAGATAAAGTTCTTTTTTAATCTAAAATATAATCTTCATTTGCTACAATGCTCTTCCATCTATCTGGTAGATCTGCAAGGCCCTTCTTCCAAAATTTACTTGTCCATGACAAAAAATACTCTAGTACTGTTTTGACCTCATCTACAGAATTCATACTTTTTTCTGTCCAAATGATTCTGAAGACTGCAGAATAAATGATAATCAGATGGGGCAATGTCCGGCAAATATGGTGGGTGGGGCATCATTTCCCATTCAAACTGCTCCAGCCTTTGGAATGTCATCCTCACTGTATGTGGCTGAACATTAACCTGATGGAAGAACATCATTCATCTTGAAACCAAAAATGGTCATTTTCTACTGTGAGTAGCTTGAGCATCTGTCGTCCTGCATGCATCTCAGACATGCTTGGCTGACAGCACTTCTATGCTTGTAAAGTTTATCCCGAACAGGCAAAGCTCCCTGGTAGCACTGCCAGGCCAGAGATTTTTGGAAATTATCCATTGGTCCTAGCCTGAAAGTTTTCTGGAAAAAAGCAACCAGCTGATCTTTTTTGATGCCCAATGTTTCCCGGAGATCATTGTTGTACTTTTCCTCCACTAATCCTCTTTCAAATTAAAACAACCCCCCAAAAAACCAAGAGAAATTAATATATTATACAAATCTATTTGATATTTTCAAATGAAATTAAAAACCATTTACCAGATACTTTATGTATGTATATATATATATAAGATTTAAATGAAACTTGAAAACTTACGTAATTTCCCAGTTTGGAAGAACTTCACTGTTCCAAGTCTTTGCAGCTGCAACCAATTGTTCTTCATGCTTCAACTGTAGCTGCAGATGCTTCTTTTTCTGCCGAATATCTTTTTGCTCTGAAAATATATTGGATTTTCCAAGTAAAGTTTTAAAAATAAAAAAAAAACAAAACAAACTAAAATGAAATAAAAAATCTCAACACACACACACACTGGTAGGCCGAGTAACAATATATGTGACCGTCAAATACACTAGCAAGTCCACCATAAATAATAATTCAATTTGATTAACCATCATGAACATTACAGTTATTACATGCTTCATTTCTGTTTTAAATCACTGGAATCATGCTGATGGAAGAAAGCTCTCCCTTTCTGTCTGTCCGTATCTCTCATGCACACTCATTCTCTCTTTATGTATCATAAGTTTTTAGTAGCAGGTATTCAAATAGTGTCTCTTTTGGAATATAGACATAAATTACAGTACAAGGGAGTGCTGAAAAGTTCCTTCCTGGCTTTAAAGGTATCATGCAAGGTCTGGTTGGACACCCAATATTCTGAGCTTCTTTCATAGGGCTTAGAAAAACTGAAGGACGACTGCAATAAGTGTGTGAATCTGAGAGGGGAATATGTTACATAAAATCATAATTAATTGATCTTCCTGTATTTTTTTTACTCAAAGCCAGGAACTTTTCAGCAGCCACTTGCATATTTCTTGCATTTACACACACACACACATGCGCATGTGCATGTGTACATACTATATAAATGGGAAGAGTATTCAACAGAATTCAACTGAAAATTCTTCTCTAGGTACACCATGGGCATCACTTAATATGCACATTGACCAGAACATCTAAACAGAAGACAATGAAGGGGAAAATAAACTTGTGATAATAATGTTGTTGTTGTTGTTGGCACTCCGTCGCTTACGACATCGAGGGTTCCATTTGATCCGATCAACGGAACAGCCTGCTCGTGAAATTAATGTGAAAGTGGCTGAGCACTCCACAGACACGTGTACCCTTAGCGTAGTTCTCGGGGACATTCAGCGTGACACAGTGTGACAAGGCTGACCCTTTGAATTACAGGCACAACAGAAACAGGAAGTAAGAGTGAGAGAAAGTTGTGGTGAAAGAGTACAGCAGGGTTCTCCACCATCCCCTGCTGGAGCCTCGTGGAGCTTTAGGTGTTTTCGCTCAATACACACTCACAATGACCGGTCTGGGAATCGAAACTGCGATCCTATGACCGCGAGTCCGCTGCCCTAACCACTGGGCCATTGTGCCTCCACAATAATAATAATGCATAATCCCATCCTGGCCATTTACCAAAGTTCAACAAGATTGTTTAATCAGAAATCTGTGTGTGGTTTCTTTTGACTTAGATGATGACATTAATCTAGACAAAGAAACAGTAGCCATTCTGACAATGACAGAATGTAAACATTTCAATATAAGTAGATAAATAGCAGCAAACTCCTCACGCAAGTCAGCAGTAACCATTTCGATAGAGGGAATAACCATCATTGCATAACAGATAAGTAGCTAACTCGATAAAGAAATTTGGGAACCATTTTGACATTAGGAGAATTATTGATTTTCCATTCAGTCATTTTCAATCTACTGTGAGACAAAACCTCAATAAGCTATTGCTAGATTATCTATGCTGATTGTAAGCCTACATATCCTTGATGGCCAACAGCAGATTGAATGAAATGTTCTCATGGCCAGGTGATTAGCTCTGGTCTAAACAATAGCAAATAGCTGAAAGAGCTGCAGTAAAATTAATTGAAGGTAAAGTTAGCTTGGATATCATGCGGCTTAGATATTGAACGCATCACATTTCTAGTATGACTTTTGTAAGGGATATTTCTTTAAACTAAACCACATTTGGGATGCTACTGTAGGTGCAGCAAGACATACAGACACATTCCTGGTTCTGACCCATAAGCATACTATCCCCTCTCACTACCTTTTCTACTGTTTCTACAATGGCCTTTGTTCGTTGGAGTTAGCTGGTCTTGTGCAACAGGCACTCATGCACAGGACCAGTCAGCTCCAAAGAGCAAAACCTGTTGTAATGGCTGTAGCAAAGAACTTATTTAAAAAATATTAAAAAGTTTCTTTTTAAATGCATGTGCATGCACATATGTGAGTGTAATACATACACACACATATATACACACACACATACACAGTGTGTGTGTGTGTGTGTGTGTGTGTGCATGTGTGTATTGCTTAGGTAAAATTGTATCTCTATGATTCGCTCTGTAGCATCCAAACCCTCTTTCCTGTCCTACCTTACTTTATCAGGAAGTGAATCCTTTCATTATTCTCAATTTTTATCTGCTTAAATTCCTGTTATTACAACCAGCCATTCATATCGAAATAGTTGTCCAACCAGTTATTATGATTTGCCATAACTGAGTTTCAGACCATTCTTGAATATTTAATGAATCACTGTTCACTTTTTTTTGCCCTTTTTCATACAGTACAGATCTACTATTGTTATATTGAAGCTTTTATTTTTTACACGTGTACCAGGCCTTATAAGCCAAAATGCACTGTTATCAGTTGGAGAATTTCAGGACATTGACATCCCTTTCATACAATAAATATCCTCTACTTGCACCACCATTACCACCAGCAATGCTACTGTTATTACTATTACTATGACCATTGCTAGAAACAACAACTACTACTACTATTACTACTGCTGCTGCTGCTACAGCTACTACATTATAATAAATGATAGATTCAACAATCAGTGCCTTTGCACCACTTGTTGCCTGAATATGAGATTATCTAAATATAATCCATGTACTTAAGTTGTATGACAATTATAGTCCCTCATTCTTAATTTTATACCAGCTGACACGGAATGAAATTCTTGCACGGTAGATGTAACATTAACCCTTTTGTTACCATATTTTTGTTAAAATAAAAACTACCTTTCTTTTAATTAATTTCGAAAGTAATGAAGAATTTAGTAAAACGGCTCATTATTATGCTGGTATTTGAGACTTAAATTAAAAAAAAAAAGTTAATAGATTTTAATTTAGATCCCTCTAAACAGGAAGGTTATATCATAGAATCTGAGGTGGTTTCAGTGAGGTTGGTATGAAAAGGATTAAACACTGAGTGTAATCTTGAAAGCTAGTTTTGACTTCCAGTTGACTGTAGCACTGTCAACAGAAAGAGATTAAAAATCTAATCACAGCACACAAGGGTGTGGTGTGGTGTGGTAGGAGGAAAGTGCTGTACCTGAGACAACAGGTTATTTCTTAACATAACACATACTTCTAAGTCTTATTGAATGGAACTGTACTGGAGCATTTAGCTGCTAAAACAGATGGCCCGAACAAATATGAAGAATATTGAGAAGCTAAACAACAGCAGATGCATATTCAACATAATAAATTACATAGAAATATTGAAAAGTCAAGTAACAGAAGAGCTGTATTGCATTGTGTAAATGGTGGTGGTAAAGGGGACGAAAATCACAGAGTTAAATAACAACCTAATGACAGAATGCACAGAAATTCTTCTGATGAACTTACTGTATATGACTAACTTCATCTGTAAGAAACAAATTAAAGTAAAAGAAAAAAGCATTTTCTTATTAAAAATGTGTTTGTATAGTTACTGCATCAACTTTCTTTTATAGGTTAAGCATCTGTTCTTAGACAGTACATATCTATAGTTAAGCAAATGGGGTACTCAGTTGTGGTTATAGATTTCAATAAACAATTTATTTTCAGCTTTAATTCATCAGAGACAACCAGTGTAATATTGAATATTTTATGGAAGTCAAGTGTAAAGCAGGTATTGACTGGATACTTATTAGTACTAGCTTAACTTATATTATCTATAGTTTACATCGTCTATATAGATTCGCTTTGATTTGACGTTCGTTTTGTGCGGCTCTACCTAATAATAGATATTTCACTTTAGGAGTATTTATGATTTATCACTTGCTTTTACTTATTGAACCACAGTAAAAGGATGTCAGCAGTTATTCCAGTAATGTTTGGAGAGAAGCCATACTGTAGAACAGGCCTGCATCACTTGGAAAGTAACAAGGACCACACTATTTTAAAGAAAAAGCCACAGTAGATTTCTAAATAAACGAATATTTTCAATTTTAATTATACATCACAAGAAAAAAACAAACAAATAAAAAAACATAAACAGAAGAGTGACTTTTAATTTTTATTTTCAAAACTGTATGCATATAAGAATGTTGTCTCCTCTACACCAGCAATTTTAACTACTACTACTCCCTCCCTCCACAAACAAAATGTATCTTTAGCTGTGACAGAAAACCTTAGCAAGTCATATATGTAGTAAGCAGCCATATGTTGTGCAGACTTGCTGCAAATATAAACATAAATAATTAGACAGAAAACAATGGCCTTTCAAAGCTAGTATAGATTAAATGTAACTGCTACTGAAATTAGATGCTCATACTTCTATCCAAAACCACTGACCAATCTAAGACCATTAACATAATTTGAATTGTAACTACTCACAATTTGAAACACTTAACAATCTTAAATATGAAGGATATTGAGAAGCTGAACGACAGTAGATGCATATTCAACATAATAAATTACACAGAAATATTGAAAAGTCAAGTAACAGAAGAGCTGTATTGCATTGTGTAAATGGTGGTGGTAAAGGGGAAGAACATCACAGAGCCAAATAGCAACCTAATAACAGAATGCACAGAAGTTCTTCTGATGAACTTACTGTATATGACTAACTTCATCTGTAAGGAACAAATTAAAGTAAAAGAAAAAAGCATTTTCTTATTAAAAATGTGTTTGTATAGTTACTGCATCAACTTTCCTTTATATGTTAAACATCTGTTCTTAGACAGTACATATCTATAGTATGTTAAACAAATGAGGTACTGAGTTGTGGTTACAGACTTCAATAAACAGTTTATTTTCAGCTTTAATTCAACAGAGAAAACCAGTGTAATTTTGAATATTTTATGGAAATTAGATGCTGAAATTTCCATCCAAATTTACCGACCAATCTAAGATCATTAACTTATTCGAATTGTGACAACTCACAATTTGAAACAACAATCAAGTATCTTTTGTATCAGGACTGGTATATAAGATACACTTAAGAAAAATAAAGTCTCAAAAAAAAAAAAAAAAAAAAAAAAAAAATCACCCGGGATCCTGTATGCAAAGTTGGGTCTCCCATAAGCTTTAATGCACTAAAAAGCACTATGAGATTGGAGTGTGTCTAATATATCTGTCTTTTATGCCATCAAATACTGTTTCTAGGTTTTATGCAGTGGAGCAGCCAGAGCTTCTGTTTTCCTTGGTTATTACAAGTAACTTAAACCGAAATGAGCAACCCATTTCTGTCAGAGTAGCACCACTGAAGACTTTTCCCTTTATGTGTTTAAGACAAATCAATTTGCTAGCATCCACTTCTTTGAACCTAAATCTCTTGAGAAGGATTTCGGTTTTACAAATTAAGGTAACAAAACACTTTCCTGTTACCAAGAACCCAAACCACTACTTATGTCTATAAGCTGTACTTAACTCATTAATCTATGAAGAGGTGCTGATAAGTTCCTGGCTTCAAGAGTATCGTGAAAAGTCTAGTTGGAGGCCCCAACCTTCCAAGTTCTTTTACAGGGCTTAGAAAAACTAAAGGACTGCTGCAATAAGTGTGTGAATCTGAAGGGAATATGTTGAATATAAAATCATAATTAACTGATGCTCTTGTATTTTTTTTTACCCAAAACCAGGAACTTTTCAGCATCCCCTCATATTTACAACTAAGCAAACTAACCCGAGTAAGATGTGAACTTCAAAACAGCAGGCATTGAATAATTACCAGTCATAGTAGTTTGTAATTCAGCATTCATTTCTATTTCCACATTATATTCTTCTACAACTAAAACCATCATGTTTGCAGACAATATCATTGGCATATGTTCATGAAGTACAAGTAACTTCTCCAGATAACTTTTAACTAAACTACCTCGACATACTGTTTTGATGTTTGCATAAATTAGACGCTGATACCACTTTTGTGATATTTGCAAGATTTGCTGCAAAAGGTGTTGCACCTGAATGCTCTTTCTAATAAAAACCAAACAAATCAAAGCGAGAGTATGTAATAATATAAATGGCATGCATGCATGCAAACAAGTGTATGCTTTATATTAAAATTAGAACTGGTCTGAACTGAAGCTAGCTATAAAGATATCTTCAGGTGTGGTTTT
This sequence comes from Octopus bimaculoides, assembly GCF_001194135.2. Taxonomy (NCBI): domain Eukaryota; kingdom Metazoa; phylum Mollusca; class Cephalopoda; order Octopoda; family Octopodidae; genus Octopus; species Octopus bimaculoides. Next base: position 41,177,125 of record NC_068982.1, on the reverse strand, counting down.
GCGGTAAAAAGTTTGCTTCCCAACCACATGGCTCCAGGTTCAGTCTCAATATGTGGCACCTTGAGCAAGTGTCTTCTACTATAGCCTTGAGCTGACCAAAGCCTTGAGAGGATTTGGTGGATAGAAACTGAAAGAAGCCCGTCGTATATATATTTGTGTATCTATGTGTGTGTGTATGAGTCTTTGCATCTGTGTTTTTCTTCAACCACTGCTTCACAACTAGTGTTGGTCTGTTTATGTTCCTTTAACTTACTGGTTTGGCAAAAAAAGAAACCGATAGAATAAATACCAGGCTTATAAAAGAAAAAGTACTAGAGTTAATTCATTCAACTAAAATTGTACAAAGTCGTGCCCCAGCATGGCCACAGTCTAATGACTAAAACAAAAGATAATAGATAAAGAAACATACATATACACTCACACACACATACACATGTACATTATATACTTGACTCTGTTGGTTACGAATCACCATGGGTGCACTTAGGAGGTTCCCCTCTGGGGTACAAGTCTGGGCAGAAAGTCGCCTCACCAGCAAACACACAACCTAGGGTTGTTTTTATGGAAGACTAACAGTCGCCCATGCATACCAGCCTCCCTTCTCCATGCCACCGATGTTATCCTAGGGAAAAGCAAAGGCCAATAGAGCTTGGCACCAGTGACATCACAACTCAATTCTAGAGCTGAGTGAACTGGAGCAATATAAAACAAAGTGTCTTGCTCAAGAACACAACATGTAGCCCGGTCTGGGAATCGAACTCACAACCTCATGATCATAAGCTTGATGCACTAACCACTGAGCCATGTGCCTTCACATACATTACATATATATATATATATATATATATATATATATATATATATATATA
>NC_068982.1:41164794-41170318 GCF_001194135.2 Octopus bimaculoides | reverse complement strand
ATATACATATATATATATATATACATATATATACATATATATATATATACATACATATATATATATATATACATACACATATATATATATATATATATATATACATACATACATATATATATATATATATACATACATATAAATATATATATATATATATATACACACACATATAAATATATATATATGCACGTATATATATATATATATATACAAACACACACACAAATTTATATATATATACACACACACACATGAATATATATATATATATATACACACAAATATATATATACACACATATAAATATATATATACATACATATAAATATATATATACATACATATAAATATATATATACATACATATAAATATATATATACATACATATAAATATATATGTATATATATACACACATACACTTACAAGAATTTTTAGTGAAATGAATCAACCCCAGTACTGATCCTTCTATTAAACCTGGTGCTTATTCTATCATTCTCTTAAAGTGGGAGACACTCCCCTGACGTGCCACACAGTGGGATTGAACCTGGAATCCTGTGATTGGGACACATTATTCCGCAATTCAAATTCTCTGTCAATGTTGTTAGTAATATAAACCTAACAAAATCTTTTGTTTGTAGGCCTCCCCAAACCTTAATTTAATCCTGATAGACAATACTTGCTCAGCCACTTTGTTCCTCCATCTCTTTTATCTTATCCCCTTATATATCTTTTGTTTCTGAACTCTTCTAGCTTTAGCTACACATCACCCCTTGCCCCTTGTTCTCCTGCTTATCTCCTAACCACTCCTCCTCTAGTCAATTGTCTTTCTCTTGTTTTTCCTCTGTCTTTTTCCGCTATGTCAAGTAGGGTGGTAGAGTGAAATTAAAAAGACTTTAATTTGGTTGGCTCAAGTAATAAATCAAGACTAATTTTAGCTCCATTCTTATACATGAAAACCAGGTCAGTGAAGTTACATCCTCTATCTGGACATCAATCTCAATAGATGGCATCTACTCTTGTGGTTGATAATTACCAAATATACTGAAGTATTAGTGGAACAATATGCACATTTGTAAATATATATATATGTGTGTGTGTGTGTGTGTGTGTGTATTATATATATATATATATATATATATATATATAATGTATATTTTTTATAATGTATATATATTCTTTTATTTGTTTCAGTCATTTGACTGTGGCCATGCTGGAGCTCCCCCTTTAGTTAAACAAATCGACCCCAGAACTTATTCTTTGTAAGCCTAGTACTCAATCTATCGGTCTCTTTTGCCAAACTGCTAAGTTACAGGGACGTAAACACGATAACATCGGTTGTCAAGCAATAGTGGGAGGACAAACACAGACACACAAACATATACATACACACACACACACACACATACATACATACACACACATATATATACACACACACACACACACACATACGACGGGCTTGTTTCAGTTTCATATATATATCAGCTTGCTTACTAACCACATGGTTCTGGTTTCAATGGCTACTGATATATTTCTGTGTTTTTTAACACACTATGTCTATAAAGTGATACGATCTCAAGATGAAAGCCACAGCTAATTGGGCCTTCAATAATGTATCTGTTTTAAGTATAATACACAGATTGTTACTTCAAACTATTATTGCTTCTGTTGCACAAACTCACACATGATATTCATCATCATTGTCTTTATAACCACTTTTCTATCCTGGCATTTGTTAGACTGGTTGATGTGGTCTAAATGAGTTCTTGTTCAGAGTTACAACCCTCTTACATAGGTAGGGGACTATTCCTAGCTCTTACATTCTATTTCCTGCATAGTTTCTATTGCTAGATGCTCTTCCTACTACCAAACACTTTACAGAGTGTTCTATGATCATGATTATCATAACACTAACACTTCAAGAGCTTGTTTTGTCCTCAGTAAGCCTTAAGAGTCCTCTCACTCATACACACTGTTGCCATTCACATGTTCCTTGCTTTCTACAGTAGCAGGTAGGAGGATGAGAGAAATATACAGGAGGGTGAGGGTGATAGGATTGAGGAGGTGATATATAGAAGAGAGAAGGAGAAAGAGTTGGTTGTTGATGAGAGCACTGAATACAAACATTAGATAGATAGAGAGAAAGAGAGACAGAGAGATATAGGATAGATAGACACATAGATAGATAGACAGATAGACAGATATTTATATGTATAGATAGATACAGATAGATATAGATAGATAGATAGATAGATAGATAGAGAGAGAGAGAGAGAGAGATGATAAAAGACTAAGGAATAGAAAAGGAAAAGGTATGAGAGAGGGAGGGGGATAGATAGAGGCAGAAAGAGAGAGAGAGAGAGAGAGAGAGAGAGAGAGAGAGAGAGAGAGAGAGAGATAGATAAATAGCAACAGAGATGGACAACAGTTAAAGGAAGCAGGTTGAACACAAAATAAATCTACTGTGTGGCCATCTGTTGGAGGGAGACAGATGGAGTGCTCAAAGCAGAAAGGAGGGAACAATGTAATTAATAAACGTTGCAACAATTATTACACAAAGCATGATTAATTACCTAATTTAAAATATTTCATTCTTTTTGTGTTGCATAAAGGAACTAAAAGCAAAATTATATTTGGTGGTCCATGAAGTGTTTCTCATGAATTTTGTGAACCACTTCCTGAAATAGATTGTGCATCATGGTATCGTCATTGTCATTTTAATGACCACTTTTCTATGCTTCCATGAGTAAGATGGAATTTGCTGCAGTAGACCTTCTACAGCCAGATGCCCTTCCTATTGTCAACCCCCACCTGTTTCCAAACAAGGTAATATTTTCCAATGACTAGACATGTTTTCTCAGAAGACTGGAAATGATGGACACTCCTTGTGAGTGGCACTCACAATTATCATGCAATGTCATGACAAGGAGACAGTAACACACACACACAATACGGGTTATTCAGTTTATTGAATCAAATGTCTATCAAATCCACTCACAGGCATTGGTTAGCCTGGGGCTATAAAAGACACTAACAGTGCCACACAATGGGACTGAACCTGAAACCATGTAGTTGGGAAACAAACTTCTTACCACAGAGATGCACCAATATATATATATATATATATATATTATATATATTAATAAACTTTTGAATATATTTATATTCAATACATACTCACATATACAATAATACATATATGTTATAAATTTTAATAAAATTTTGAATATATTTATATTCAATACATACTCATACACACAATATTAATTATACATATATATATATTATATCAAATACAATTATATATAACATAACATTAAAGGCAATTGGATATGCATTATATAACATGGAAGACAGTTATATAAGATAATTACATAATATATCATACAGACAATTATATATTATATAACATTAAGCAAAGGCATGTGACCAAGTGGTGAGGGTGCTAGGCTCACATTCTTACAACTGTGAGTCTGATTCTTGGACCAGATGGCACATCATGTCATTGAAGAAGGGTTTCATTTCCCATTGCTTTCAGTGCACTCAGCTGAAAATGAGTACCAGTAATAGATGGGAGTTAACCCTGCAATGAACTGGCCAAATGTGCCCGTAGACTCAAGACAAAATTTTAATATATTAAATACATATATAGCACCTTTTGAGTGCTGGGCCTCATGGAGATAATGACAAATGATTAAGACCTTTGGCAATATACTGTGCTTGAGAAGAAGACCCATCAAGCCAAGTGAAATCATAGTTATGGCAGATACTGGTGTCATCCAACTGGCACCTGTACTGGTGGCATGTAAAAGCACCCATTACACTCTCAAAGTGGTTGGCGTTAGGAAGGGCATTCAACCATAGAAACTATGCCAAATCAGACTGGAGTCTGGTGTAGCCCCTCAGATTACCAGCCCTGGTCAAACCATCCAACCCATGGAAGCATGGACAATGGATGCTAAAGGATGATGATATATGTATATATTAAACAACTAGAAGTGCTGCCAATCATCACCCTGGGGATATGCATATATACACACACATAGTGGCTGTGTGGTTGAGAAGTTCACTTCCTAACAACATGGTTTTGGATTCAATCCCACTGCACTGCACCATGGTTGAGTGTCTCAGTAACTCACAAAGCTAAGAGTCCCCAAGACTGAGGAAGAATAGACAGAGCAATGTCTTTAGACAAGGAGTTGAGAAATTAGTGCGATAGGAGGAACAGATTTATTGTTGTGAGAGGGAATGTATGTGCATGTGTGTGTGTGTGTGTGTGTGTGTGTGCACATATACATATCTGTACATTACTAACTCCTTATCAGCTTGATTTGGATTTCTCATATAACTTCTTTTGCTGAGGGCCTTGCCCTGGATTTTAAGTTCAAATTCATTTGAGCACTACTATGTGTTTCCTGAACTGAGCTTATCTAGCTCTCACCTACAGACCATGTACATATCATTACATATATATATATATAGACCATAATCTTTGTCTTTGAAGATGAAGATTATGGTTTACCAAGCTGCTGTTATGTTGAGAAAGTTGGACTTTGTATTGTTACAACATCAAAAAACTCAAACACTTTCATGAAGTGAAACTTTGCTTTATCTTGAGCATTGAATTCCTAATCGTCAAACATCATCTTTGACAGGCTGGCCATGCTACCAGGATGAATGATAAATGACTTCCTTGTCAGATCCTCTTCAGCAAACTGGCAACTGGAGAAAAGACAAAGAGGAACCGCTCTTTGATGATACAAAGAGCATCTAAAGTTAACTCTGAAGCATAGTGGCTCCAACTCCCTAACTTTTGAGACAATTGTTACCAACTATCCTAACTACCAACAAAACTAACAATTATGTAATATCGTTTGAAAGAGAAAGAATATAAAAAGAGGAAGAGATACAACAGCAAAGGAAAGCCAGACAGCAGTAATTACAACTGACTCCAACATTCACATGTGGCTAATGCATTCATGTATTCTGTTTGAGGATTGGTCTTGTTAGCTACATTTGTCACCAGCATTAATGATCCAAATATATGTCCAGGAGGAGTAATCATTTCTAGGATTTAAGGGACAAGCCGACACTGATATATATCTATATTTTACAGAGAATAGAATAAGTGACAAATGCAGAATATTTGTGAAAGCAGCCTAAAAAATTGAATAAATACTACTAAATTAAAAGATGGGAAAAAAGTTGCCAGCAGGCAGCTACAGAAAATGAAACCTTGTACCTTTCATATAATTCTTTTGTGGAATGGTTAATCTTGAAGTAAATAAAGTTTTATATAATAACCAGTAAATATTGGATTAAAAAGCCTTTTTCCGAAGGGATTTGTAACCCAATATTTATATTCTATAATTTATAGTTTTCTTTTCTTTGAGATCCACCTACTGTTCTAAAAAAAGAATTATTTCACATTCTCTCCATGTTTATAAATTTTTACGATGTCAACTACACACACACACACACACATATATGTATATATATATATATATATATATATATAT
>NC_068982.1:41157274-41164784 GCF_001194135.2 Octopus bimaculoides | reverse complement strand
AGGTATAATCACCAACATAGGGACATCAAAATGAAACTGGTCCTCTGTGGATCACATCCCTACTTCTCAACATTGTCACCGTTTCTCTCAATAGCAATGTTCTACCTTCGAATGAGAGCATGTATCCCTGCCTCGTAAAATTCTGTTGACTGTTCTTTGAGCCACTTCTTCACTACAGTTTTCACTTTCTCATCACTGGAATAATGTTTGCCTCTCAAACTCTCTTTCATGGGGCTGAAGAGATGATAGTCTCATACATAGAAAGATAGATAAATAAAATATAGTAATGGTTTGTCCTCTTTTCAACTTGATTTACATACAGCAACACTGAAGATACAAACAACTGTCAGCTTGAGATGCAGTTATATCACAATGTTATGATACCAAACAGCAACATTAGAAACCTAATTGAAAAATGAATTTTAAGACTTAAAAACCTAACAGTTGCATTGCTAATAAAATTCATTTCATATATTAATCAGTGGCTATCAGTAGCTTAAAGAATATTCTGTTGATCCAACGGAAATCCTGAGGGTTCTAAATATTCATGCACCCCCACCCCACACATGTTTCTTCAATTGATAAATTGCAATTGTTTTCCGCATCATTTTCTTTCAACTATCCTTATAACGTGCATTAAACATTAGAGAAGAAATTGCCATAAAAATTAACAACTGGAAAGAATTACAGCACGGGATTTGTATTGTTTCAAGAATTTGGTCTCGGCTATAAATTGATTCAGTAGTTTTGTTATATATAGTCATCACTTAACATATGATTTTTCTTTTTTTCCTTGGTTGGATGAGTTTCACAATATTTTGCTATGCTACGGCTTGTAGCCCATTGTGGTTTTTCATCTGTAGCTCACTGTGGCCATCTGTCTTTCAACCAACAATGGTCCTCTGTCCTGCAACCTACTGTGGTTGTCTGTCTTACAACCTGCTATAGTTCTTCATCCTACAACCCACTATGGTCCTCTGTCTTTCAACTCATTGTGGTCATCAGCAAGTTGGGAATCTACTATGGTCCTCTGTCTTTCAACTCATTGTGGTCATCAGCAAGTTGGGAATCTACTATGGTCCTTCATCTTGCCACAATCCTTGTACTCTGTTATAGTTCTTCATATTGCACCTCACTGCAGTTCTTCATCTCACAATCTACCACTGTCTTTCTTTATCAGAGACACATAAAACAAGCAAAAAATGCCCCCATCCAGTTCTGTTGTTTGTTCTTATTAGCAACCACTTTACAGTATAAATTGGGTTCATGTCAACAAGCCATAGCGATTAGATATATTGTCACCTACAAGAGTCTCCAGTAATATTACAGAGTCCCCTCTATGTTTTCTCTGCCCATTTCCAAACTTTTGAAGGGTGTGCCAGTTATGAGGGACAGAGGCCTTGTAGTGGTAATTGGAAACTGTCTCTATGATACTAGTTAAGTGGGGGAGAGGGTGTTTACTCAAGCATTGCAAAAGAAACCAGCAGTTCCCAACAAGAATTAAAATCCTGTTATGAATGAGCCAACAAAGAAAGTTTCTACATGGTTACTTGACATGCTAGAACTAGTACTGAAGTCTCCTTGAATCTCACTTAACTATCCTAGATATATAAAGACAAAGTGGTCATAGTGGGAACCATCATGACTACTCTGTCTGTTTGAGGTTAAACAACCACAGAAAAATTCTTGTCATGAATTTGGTCTGCTGGGAGATTGTTTATTTTTTTTTTTTTGCATGTGTGTGTGTGTGTGTGTGTGTGTGTGTGTGTGTGTGTGTGTGTGTGTGTGTGTGTGTGTGTGTGTGTGTGTGTGTGTGAGTTAACACTTTAGCATTCAGATCATCAAATGTAATGCTTATTTATTCCCATTGTTTTGAATTAATCATGCATTATCTTCTAACTCTGAGATTTCAATGATGTAATTGTTATTTTTAGAATGAAATTGCAGGGTAGGTGAGAGAGCCCAGATCTGACCATTTTGAACACAAAACAGGTGGAATATTTGGGCCGGATATGGCTGGTTTAAATGATAAAAGGTTGAACAATATTATACATACATATATATATATATCAGTAATTAAAAGCTGAGGTGAATATCACTGTTTAAGCTTTAGAATTATCCAACAGTATAAACAATATGACTGGCAGGACATATGCTGAAGGCTATATTTCAATACACTCAAGGGAGTAACTGAATGAAATCAATAAGAGTAATCAAAAATTAATCCCTCGAGCTATTGTATAAATAACTATAAATAATACTATTATGTGGATCGTTAGAAGCGAGTTCTTAGATTAAATAATATATCATTGCTTACATTAAGCAATAAGTAAAGAAAAAAAAAATAACCCTGAACAATTTTTAATTCAGCTATAAAACAGAATATTAGTGATAGTAAACAAACTTGCAAAACCTGTTTTTTTTTAAAATCAGAAAACATACATGTACACTTGATGTAACACACTGGGAACAAGCACATTCCTTAATAACTATATGCTCCACTTTTAGTTCATATGATGTAATAGACAAAACATGAAAATAATCTTATTCAAATAAAACTGTTTTATGTAAAAGCCATTGAAATTAAGTTGTATTTAAAATAGTCAAAGCAAATAAAAGCCAAAAGTAAAATTGAAAGGGCCCCAATTTTGGAGTTGCAAACCTTCTTAGCTTCTGAGACATGGATTACATTTTTAAAACAGTGTCTATTTCACTGAGTTTAATCCTTTAGCATTCAAATTACTTTTCTCAAATGTAATGCTTTTTATTAATGTTGTTTTGAATTTATCATGCATTATCTCATAGCTCCAAGATTTCAATGATGTGATTGCTTACTTTTAGACTGACATTGTAGGGTAGGTGTGACAGACTGGATTTGGCTGGTTTGAACATAAAACAGATAAAATATTTGGGTTGGATTTGGCCAGTTTGAAAACAAAAGGGTTAAATTGTTGATTCTTGAGCCTGTAAATTGATTTTGCTACAACTTTTCTGAAAAATGGATTTCTCATTTGTTTGCCACATATTGCTCTCTCAGTCTGTCTGTCTGTCTCTCTCCAACTTGTCTTCTGCTTGTCATACATTGCCTTCTTTCACCTATGTTTTTATTACTCTTCTAATGTTCACCATACATTGCATTCTTTTGTTCACCATGCTCCTTGATAACATCTCAATCATTCCCTCCACTTCTCAATTCTCAATGTACAATGCTTCCAGCATCACTGAGGAAGCATAGATCTTCCATTTGCCATACACTGCTTCCAGTCAGTGTAACTAGAGATGCCACTGTACCTATTTTGATCCTTTACCCATCATTCCTTGTACTGCTTGAGGATACAGGACCCACCTCCTTTCTTTTTACCATACAACCACCTCCATTACTTGACCCTCTCTAGCCCATCTTGTAGCCTATGCAGAGGTGGCTAAATTGGGTCACTTACACCATGTCTGCTATACTATCATCCTCCTTTCTGGTGTTGTTTGCTAGTATACTCTTTATTCCTTTTCTCTCACACATCCTGGACCTCTGCCATTGCTCCATCTTCTGGGTTACAAAGACAACTGTTATCTATCTGCCATCTCAGTAACATTACCTTGAATATACACACCTACCTCAGAATACTGAGTATTCCTATCACTCTGCCCTTGTCACTCATGCTTTCATTGTGTAAAGAGGCTGGTGAGGGACTGTGAAATTTCTTGGCTACTTTTCTAGTGCTAATGTCATGAAGAATGCACTTAGTACTTTCTGTAAAGTACACAGTTGTAGGACCTTTTATCTTGTGGCAGACACAACATCTATCTATTGCTGGTGTCATGATGAAAAAAGTATACCTAGTACACTTTATAGAGTGGTTGGCATTAGGAAAAGCATCCAACTGTAGAAACCTAGCCAAAATCATAATGCAAGCAAAATGAAGTCCCATGACCGATCTACATGAGCAGCACCTTTTGGGTATGTGCTGATTCCAATTAAGGCAACCCATCCAGTCTATGTTGGCAAGAAATGTGGAAATAAAATTATGATGAACAGTGTTATTTGACAAAAATTGTACCCTGATTAATATACTGAGATAGTTAATGAGGATTATGCCAATACGGTTATTGTTGGATGAAAACTATTTTAGATTTATACTTTTTCAAACTTAGTAAAGTTTTGTAAATTTGGATCGCTAAATAGAAGCATGCTTTGTGTTAAATTTGTATGCTCTTCTATTGTATTTGACAGATGGAGGGTCTGCAATTTCTGGCTGAACAGCCAGCACAGATGATTTGCTTATTGCAATCAAATGACATTGCCTGCACAGGTGCAGTGTGTGCTGCAAGTCAAACTTTGAAGAGATTGCAGAGCAATGCGAAACTAAGTGTTTTGCTCAATAACACAATACACTGCCCAGTCTAGGAATTGAAACCACGATCTCATGATCGTGAACACAACACCCTAACCACTAGGCCATGCACCATGTTAAGTTCATACAATAAAGAATTATAAAGAGTATGTATATCTATGATTCGAGTTACCAGAGAAGAAAGACTTCAGTAACATCTAAATACAAGTAAAAGAGATATAGAAACCACATACTACCTTCACAGTAAAAATAAAATATAAAACTAAAAAAATCTTTTCTAAATTACATTATACTTCACATCAACAATTCTGACAATTGTGTTGCAAGATGCAACAAACAATTCAATTATAGAAATTCTAGTTTTAAAAGTCCATCATATGGTCTCAATCGTTCTGGGTAAGGTTAGCAAAAACAATTATCTTTATCTATATAATGCCTTTATTTTTTTTTTTGGTTTTTGTTTGAAATGGAGACAGAACAGAGCTAATTGGAAAGATAAAAGATTAAAAAAAAACCCAAATTGAAACAAAACAAACTCTTTTGCCACTTCATCAGATGAAACCACAGTTACTTAATAGCAATTTTGTTTGGAAAAAAAAAACAAAAAAAAAAACAAGTGAGGACTTGTTATTGTGTAAAGTAACTACAATGACTGGCTTGAAGATATTGTTAACTTCCATGGTTATTAAAGAAAAAAAAACTCCTCAAAATCACCATTACTTATTTAATGTTTTTTTTCCCCTTAACTGGCATAGGTTGGAGGTGTTTGCAGTACAGCAAATCATCCCACATTTTGACCTTTCTTTGTTTTATCTGCGAGGTCCACTAACCTTGGATCTGACCTCTTCAGTACTTCTTGTGTTTTTCTTTTGTCACAGATATCCTCACTTACAGTATATTGGTCTTTTTCACAGAGCACTCATTTATCATTTGTTCACATCATGTGTCCAACCAGCATAGACATGTCTCATACTAATATAGATTCATGCTTTTAGTTTCTAGCCATTATCACAACTCATTTGTGCTCTGCTTTTATTGAAGGCTAACATCATATATCTAATGGATATCTAATTCTGCTGATCAAAGAAGAAGACGCTGCCACCACCGCTGCTTATGACAAGAGCACTCAGAGAGCGCAAACCTCTGCCAAGGCAACACCAATGTCCTCTCAATGATCAGCTGGAGATGATTTTTAAAATGAGAATATCTGAAATAAACTTGACTGCATTCAAAAACGAGAATACCAAAAAATTGAACCTGACTGCTCTCAAAAATTAAGTAAAAACACCGGAAAAATAATCCAGAATCCTTGTCTGGTACCAGATCAATTCCAAAATCTAATCAGTTCATGCCAGTCATGAGGCCAAACATCCCTGAAAGTTTCATCTGAATCCATCCAGCAGTTCTTGAAATATCTTGTCCACAGACAAACAAACAAACATGACTGGAAACAATACCTCCACCTTCACTAAGGTGGAGGTAATACTAATAATAATAATAATAACAATAACAATAATAATAATAACAATAATAATAATAATAATAACAATAATAATAATAATAATAATAATAATGATAATAATTGGAACTATAGACTGGACCAGAAATGATAAGAATCTTGACAGAAAAACTAGGAAGTTGTTGATGTATGGAGCCCATCATCTGAAAGCTGATATCAACCAGCTGTACTTGAGGAGAGACCAGGGTGGAAAAGGCTTAACAGCAGTAGAAGACTGCATACAGATGGAAAGAAAAAGTTTAGTAGAGTATTTACAAAGCAGCACAGGAAATCTACTAAAGACAGTTAATAAAGAACAGGTGATGAAGCGCGTAATAGGAAAAAAAAGACAAGAACAAAATACAAAGAGAGCATGTCAGACAGATCGAAGAGAAACTTCTGCATGGCCAATTTTGGAGAGCCCCTGAAGACATATGTGGAACAAAATCCTGGGCTTGGTTAGAAAAAGGGGCAATTAAAAAAAAGAAACAGAAAGCCTAATTGTAGCAGCTGAAGATCAAGCGATAAAAACAAATAACTTGAGGAAAAATATATATGGAAAGAATGTGCTAGAAAAATGTAGAGCTTGTGGAACTTGGAATGAGACAGTGGCACACATTGTGGTAGAATGCCCCAAGCTGGCACAGGAAAAATATAAGAAGTGGAAGCACGACCAGATTATACACTGGAAATTGTGCCAGAAATGGGGATTTGAAGCTGGAAACACATGGTACAATAATTGAGTCCAAAGAGTACCGGAGTTGGAGAAATGTAAAGATTTTGTGGGGCTTTCCTATTCAAACGGACAAGAAATTAGAAAATAATAGACCAGATATAATGATTGTAGATAAGGAAAAGCAAAGTTGCTTACTTATTGACCCATCATGCTCATTTGATTCCAAGATTGTAAAGAAAGAGGAAGAAAAACAAAAAATACAGTCCCATAAAGTTTGAAATAAGAAGAATTTGGAGCATGCAAACAATAAAGGTCATGCCTATAATAATTGGGGCATTAGAAACAGTAAGCCAAGATATAGACAAATGGTCGAAGGAGATTGAAATAGAATACCTGGTAGAGCTCCTACAGAAAGTTTGTCCCTTAGGGACAGCAAGGATTATCAGGAGGGTTCTAAGCACTTGAAAGAAAGACTACTGAAAACTTGTGGATACCTAGGGTTACAAGTAGTAACCCGCGATCCACATAATTCCTACCAGAAATAAGACCGAACCAAAATATTAATAATAATAATGATATTGATTTCAAATTTTGGCATGAGGCCAGCAAGCTCAGGGGAGGGAGTAAGTCAATTACATCAACCCCAGTACTCAGCTGGTACTTATTTTACTAACCCTAAAAGAATGAAAGGCAAAGCCGACCTTGGTGGCATTTGAACTTAGAACATAAGGTGGGATGAAATGTTGTTAGCCTTTTGCCAGCTCACTGCCTTAATAATGATAATAATAGTAATAATCTCCTTTTTTTTCTATCACATGACTTTGTATGTTTATTTTATTCGCTCTCATATGTTTATTTTAATGGCCTACCAGTGTATACAGTGAGTTTCTTTGCCCTAGGTGTTGAGAAGACACTCGGCAAGAAATGGAAACAAAACTGAAAGAGGATAATAATAATAATAATAATAATAATAATAATAATAATAAT
>NC_068982.1:41154616-41157264 GCF_001194135.2 Octopus bimaculoides | reverse complement strand
ATAATAATAATAATAATAATAATAATAATAATAATGCCCTGATGCTGTACAAGGCAGTGGCTCTCATGGTTTTTGATCTTAACTTATTGGAAGTGTTATCATGTATATTTTGTCTTGGTGTAAAAGCTGGGCTACAGCAAATATTCTGCTCAATACCGGATATTTGCTTGAACTTAACCAGTTGAGCATGTCCCTTGGTGGCTGACGATATGTGCATCTCTGATCACAAGTGGCGGAGTATCATAGCCAGGTTGAGATGGAACCTTTGTGGTTTGAATAATTCACACCTGGAAACATAAGCGTTTCATTCATCATCCTTAAACAACCCTTATTCAGGGACCTTTCGAGTGGGATAGGCTTCTCAACCAGAAGAAAATTCTAATTGTGTCCCACCGGTAAGGTCATATGTTGTTTATCTTGATATGAGGTCACCATGTCATGCACATATGGCTATGATGCATGTGTCTGGTGTACCCTTGTCAGATGGGTATATTGGGCTTTGTATATTTGTAGCACAGTGTCACTTTGATGGTATGTGCTGCTCTCTCACTCAATCCTTTCTACTATAGCCACAAGGCCCGAAATTTTGGAGGATGGCAGGGGCTTGTCAATTACATTGATACCAGTGCTCAACTGATACTCTATTTTATTAATTTCGAAAAAATGAATGGCAAAGTTGACCTCAGTGACATTGAACTGAGAACATAAAGAGCTGGAAGAAATGCTGTTAAGCATTTTGCCCAATGTGCTAATGATTTTGCCAACTTGCTATCTTAATAATAATAATAATAATAATACTTTCTACTATAGGCACAAGGCCTGAAGTTTTGGAGGAGGGGGCCAGTCGATTAGATCAACCCCAGTATGCAACAGATACGTAATTTATTGAACGCGAAAGGATGAAAGGCAAAGTCGACCTTCGCAGAATTTGAACTCTGAACATAGCGATGGGTGAAATGCTGCTAACAAATCTACCAGCTCACTCACTTTTTAATAATAATAATAATAATAATAATAATAATATCAAAGACACATTCACAGTGGTTATGGTATGTCTATAAAAAGAAACAAAGATACTATACATACTATTAAACAATAAATAATAGGGTGAAATCTAGAAAAATAAAAATTATTCAGTAATTCAACTTGTTTATTTATATTAAATTATAAAAAGATAGTGAAACAAGCAGTGAATTTAATTAATTTGGATTAAAAAGAAGAAGAACAACAACAAACATAGACACTGAATATTATAGACATATAATACTGAATCTTTAACCCTTATGATCTTTTGTATCTTATCTTTCACTGGTTTCAATCGTTGGACTGTGTCAATGCTGGGGTATGGCCTTGAAGTGTTTAATCAAACAAATTGGCCTCAGGAATTATTTTTTTAAGTCTGGTACTTATTCTATCACTATCTTTTGCTAAGTTACTGACATGTAAATAAACCAGCATTTGTTGTCAAGTACGTGGGATAAACACTAAAGCGCACACCAGCTGAGCATTACTCGTCTTGTGGGCTTGTGGGTGCTGGTGCCATGTAAAAAGCACCCGTGCCAATTCCAAGTAAAAGTGCTCATGCTGGAGCTGTGTAAAAGCACCCAGTACATTCTGTAAAGTGGTTGGCATTAGGAAGGACATCTGGCTGTAGAAACTATGACAAAACAGACATGGAGCCCAGGCAACTCTTCAGCTGGCCAGCTACTGTCAAACAATCCAACTCATGTCGTGGACATTAAATGATGATTATGACAAACATATATACACCTTAGCATGCCACAGAGACATTAAATGATGATGATTTTATATATATATAATGGACTCTCCCATTGTTAGACGATGTATGAGGGTTTGACAATTTCTTATCGAACAACCACACAGATGATTTGTTTATAGTGATCAAATGTCATTCGCTCCATCAAAATCAACATTAACTGTACAGGTACAACGGATGCCACATGTCAGATGACAAAATGGTCACAGAGCAACGTGAAATGAAGTGCTTTGCTCAAGAACACAATGCAACAACCGGTTTGGGAACTGAACCCATGATCTTGCAATCGTGAGTGCAACACCCCAACCACTGAGCCATGCATCTTCACACTATATCATCATCATCGCTTAATGTCCGTTTTCCATGCTAGCATGAGTTGGACGGATAGACTAGGGTTTGGGAAGCCAGGAAGCTGCACCAGGCTCCAGTTTGATTTGGCAGTGCCTCTACAGCTGGATGCCCTTCCTAATGCCAACCACTCCGTGAGTGTAGTGGGTGTTTTTCACGTGCCACCAGCACAGGAGTCTGAGGAGGCTGGCAACGGCCACAATCGGTTGGTGCTTTTTACGTGCCACCAGCACAGGGGCCAGAGGAGGCTGGCAACAGCCATGATCGGTTGGTACTTTTTACGTGCCACTGGCACAGAAGCCAGTCATGGCGACGCTGGCATCAGCCACATTTGGATAGTGCGTTTTACATGCCACCAGCACTGGTATCACAACTACAATTTCCATTTGATTTTCATTTTGATGTACTTGACTCAATAGGTCTACTCAAGCACAGCAGGTCACCCATGATCCAAGGTACTTTTGAATGGGCTGGGGGTGGTTATGCAAAACTGGTGTAGGATACAGCCGTGAACTCTCTCTCT
>NC_068982.1:41153073-41154311 GCF_001194135.2 Octopus bimaculoides | reverse complement strand
TTTTACGTGTCACCCGCACGAAGGCTAGTCAGGTGGTACTGGCAACAGCCACCCTCAAAATGGTGCATTTCATGTGCCACCCGCACAAAAAAAAAAACGTCCGCTTTCCATGCTAGCATGGGTTGGACGATTTGACTGAGGACTGGTGAGCCAGATGTCTACACCAGGCTCTAATCTGATTTGGCAGAGTTTCTATGGCTGGATGCCCTTCCTAATGCCAACCACTCCGAGTGAATATATATATATTCAAAGATTAGGGAATGGAGTAGATAAAATCGAGGCTGCATTTGTTTCATAGTTAGTGGAACCACAGAAGTAGTAAATTATCCAAACAAGAGGTAGACTGTAAGCTATTCTTCAGGTCAAGGATGCCTTAATTATATGAAGTTTGCATTGTTGTTAGGAGATCCCGTGTTAACTTTTGGATTCAATTGAATCCCCAATGAGTTAACATGGGATCTCTTAACGACAATGTAAACATCATATAATCAAGGTATCCTTAGTTTGAAGAGTAGCTTACAGTCTACTTCTTGTTTGGATAATTTACTACTTCTAAGATTCCACTAGCTATGAAACAAATGTATCCTGGATTTTATTTACTCCATTCCCAAATTTTTAAATGTTTATTCACATATACAACAACCCCTGTTGCTAACTGTGAACTATAAAATTAATTTTTTTTTTCAGCTTATCGGACTTTGATATGGGAAATATTCACAACCTTCTGCACCAATAAACCACTATTGTTCCTGGAAGTTGCTTTTTATATCTTCTATGGATTGCTTGAAGCTCACTAACTTCCTACACCTTGATCCTTGGATCTTACCGTTACACACACAAATATATACACACACTTACATATATTCCACACAGATTCTGCCGACCAAATTCAGTTCAATCACAAAGCATTGGTTGGCCTGGAGCTATAGTAGAAGATTCTTGCCTAAGGTGCTGTGCTGTGAGACTGAACCTGAAACCATGTGATTGCAAAGTAAGCCTCTTAATCACACAGCCATGCCATCCAAGAAAATTATCAAAGTTTCTATAATTACGGTTATAATGAAAGCTCGTTATTTCTTTCATTGTTATTTAAGATACGGAGAGCTTATGTAATCCATCTGCTTTCTTTATTTACACTTACTACAATGTTTTCTGCTCATCTTAACTTACCGTAAGTCTTTTGATGTGTGTGTGTGTGTGTGCATGTCACTGTCTCTACCATAATACCTTCTGTATAA
>NC_068982.1:41138485-41152753 GCF_001194135.2 Octopus bimaculoides | reverse complement strand
TTTTCTGCTCATCTTAACTTACCGTAAGTCTTTTGATGTGTGTGTGTGTGTGCATGTCACTGTCTCTACCATAATACCTTCTGTATAACTCACAATTTCTTAACATATTAAATTCTTCACTAGAACAAAGCAGCATCCCCTGAATTCCTTTCTCATCTGTGTTTCCATTCAACCTCTAACCAGTAGCAATTCAAATAGAACATCAATAGCATTAACCTTACCGTTAGTCATATTTTATTCATTTATTTATTTTTTAAATTACCCCTGTGCCTGACATTCTAGTTTACTCTGAGGAAAATGGCATACTGCTGACATTTTTAACAAGAAGAAAGAGGCTCATTTTAGCATATCTTAAAATCTAAGTGCTATTTTTGAAACAAATACTTTTAGCTGACAGGCAGTACTGCATGGTACAGAGGAATTAATGTTGAAGTATTGTAATTTATTTGAGGGAATGAAGAAATCTATAGGATATTATTCCAATCGAAACAAATTTAATAAGTATTTATTTATATTCTAGTTCAACCACCACTCAAAACAACTGCTGTTAACTGGAATTTATTTCATGATACTCTGTTTACAAAAGATTTACTTTAAATTAAGAACATTTTTACACCTACAAGTAATAATTTGTTTCTTATAATTCTCTTTTCACAACAAATGCTTTAGGTAATCTCTATCAAATGAGCAGCACAAATTAAAAGTAAATGAAATTGTTTATAAAGAATGAAAAAAAGAAAAGGAAAGAAAAAAGGAAAAAACACGTGAATGATAGAGAGGCAAATTCTCAAAAGTATTAAGAGGATGTTTATAGTCTGTTTTAAAATATTCTAATCTTGCACTGACGTCAGGTAATTGTTTTTTTCCCATATCCCATAATGATTTGAAGGACTAATGCTTAGCTATGGTTTCACAGTATTAAGTAGATAAGAGATAGATCTCTCATTGGACAGGACACTGTTCCAACTCAACATTCCAACATTTAGGTAAACAAAGGAAAGAAGAATTAATTATACTAAGCAAATACACATTAAAGTTCCTGGAACTTAAGATCTTTAAGCTTATAAGAACAGCCAACTCTAAAGCACTAAGCACTCCCTCCTCAGGAAAGAAATGCATTGGGGTCTCTACATAGCCAGTCATAGTATACATAGATAAACAGTGGGCCTCTAGACTTGTAGGACCTAGAGTAATGTCCAGTGAGCTCATGTTCTAAGACAGCAGTGCATGTAAGTCCACTCAATAATTTATATAAATTAAATTTAAATATTTTATTTTTATTCATTTCCCCACCAATTTCACAGTATGTTGATCCAAGTTGTTGATATCTGTGTTTTTATGGTTTGATAAAGGAAAGAAAAGAAGCCCCCAAGACATTTTTAAGGGCTCTAAAACTGGCAGCATGAAGGTATGAACTTATTCTTAGATCAGAAATACTTGAAACAGAGTGGATTCTTCTAAAGACATCCAAAGACCGAGTGGTGGTGTTATGTTAAGGACCAGGTGATTGATTGAATATGCACCAGACTTGAAAATAAATACTGACATCAATATATCAACTATACTCATGAAGGTGGTGCTCCAGCATAGCCACACTTCAATGACTGAAACCACTGAAAGAATAAAAGAATTTAAAGAAAGATTTATAATTCTTCAAAGAGATGTCACATATCCATACCTTTCTTTTTTGCAGCTTCCACCATTTGTTCATATTCTTGCTTGTGTTTCCTTTCTTCTTCAGGAGCTTTTGATGGGAGGTGACTGCAAGAAGAAGAAGAAAAATTTTTTTTGAAAATCTCATAGTTGCAAGTGTGGCTGTGTGATAAGAAGTTTGCTTCCCATGCATGTGGTCCTAGGTTTAGTCCCACTGCATTGTGCTTTCCATTATAGCTCAGGCTGGTCAAAGCCCTGTGAGTGAATTTGGTAGAAGGAAACTGAAAGAAGCCTATCATATGTGTGTATTGTATTTGCCCTTCACCACTGCTTGACAACTGGTGTTGCTTTGTAACTTAGCTATTCATCAAAAGAAACTGATAGAATAAGTACCAGTCTTTAAAAAAAACAACAACAAAGTACTGGAGTTAATTTGTTTCACTAAGCTCTTCAAGGCAGTGCCCCAGCATGACCGTAGTCCAAAGACTGAAACAGCTAAAAGATGTAAGATTCAATTTTGCTTTTAACACAGTTACTGAAATAGCTTAATAATCCAATTCACTCTCTGTCCAGGTTTCTGAGTGCAAAACTAGAATGAATGACTTCAGATCTGTGTTGAAGATATATTACATTTACACAGAGTAATTCAATTTTTTCTTAAAGGCAGTGATATACAGGAAAACAGCATGTTATAGTGCAATATATACTTCTTTCTGATATTTTCTGTGTTAGCATTAAATCATTTTAGCAATGAATATTGATACAATATCTAGCTTAGATGCGGTAACACGAAGAGACCTATATCCTTGCAATAACATTCAGCAACTTCCATAAAACAATAATAAAAAAAAAGAAAAAGAAAAGAAAAAAAAACAGATCAAGAAGAAAGATTTATTTTCCAGTATATCTGGGTTTAGTTTACAACTGGTTTTCATGTTAAAAGGGAAAAATGCAAGGAAAGCATTACTTCTTGTATGATACTATAAAAAAAAAAAAGAGTTAAAATGTATTCTGTAAGATTCAACCAGAAAGAACACATTAATTTTAGTATATGTTTTAGTATTTATAGCTGAAGGCATGGCTGTGTGATTAAGAAGCTCACTTTGCAACAACATGGTTTTGGGTTCAGTCCCACTGCACAGCACCTTGGGCAAGTGTCTTCTACTTCTAGCTTCAAATCAAACCAATATTTTTTGGGTGACTTTGATAGATGGAAACTGTGTGGGTGGAAGCCCATCATATATATACATATATATATATATATATATATATATATATGCTTGTATGTAGAAAGAAACCTAAAAAAAAAAAGGTGGCGAGCTGGCAGAAACGTTAGCAAGCCGGGCGAAATGCTTAGCGGTATTTCGTCTACCGTTACGTTCTGAGTTCAAATTCCACCGAGGTCAACTTTGCCTTTCATCCTTTCGGGGTCGATAAATTAAGTACCAGTTATGCACTGGGGTCGATGTAATCGATTTTATACCTTTGTCTGTCTTTGTTTGTCCCCTCTATGTTTAGCCTCTTGTGAGCAATGAAGAAATAAGAAACCAAAAAATGAAAAAAAAAAACTGACACTGTCAGTTATGACAATGAGAGTTGCAGTTGATCTGATCAATGGAACAGCCTACTTGTGAATTTAATGTGCAAATAGCCGAGCACTCCACAAACATGTGTACCCATAACGTAATTCTCAGGGAGATTCAGCGTGACACAGAGTGTGACAAGGCTGGCCCTTTGAAATACAGGTACTACTCATTTTTGCTAGCTGAGTGCACTGGAGCAACATGAAATAAAGTGTCTTGCTGAAGGACACAACGCATCATCAGGAATTGAACTCATGACCTTATAATCATCATCATCATTGTTTAACGTCTATTTTCCATGCTGGCATGGGTTAGACAATTTGCATCGGCTACAACTACAATTACCATTTTGATTTCAATCATGATTTGATTTTGATTCTGATTTTACTTGACTCAATAGGTCTTCTCAAGCGGGCTGGTTATGTGACACTGGTATAGGCTATGGCTGTGATCTCACTTTTCTTGCCAGGTCTTCTCAATCACAGCATATCTCCAAAGGTCTTGGTCTCTTGTCATTGCCCCTGTGAGGCCCAACGTTCGAAGGTCGTGCTTCACCACCTCATCCCATGTCTTCCTCTCACAGGTTCCTTCTACTGTTAGGGTGTGACACTTCTTCACACACCTCTCCTCATCCATATGCAGCACATGACCATACCAGTGCAGGCGTCTCTCTTGTACCCCACATCTGATGCTTCTTGTGTCCAACACTTCTCTCAGGGCGCTTACACTCTGTCGTGTGTGCACACTGACATTATGTATCCAGCGGATCATACTAGCTTCATTTCTTTCAAGCCTACACTTGTCCTCAGCAGTCATGGCCCATGTTTCACTGCTGTATAGCATGGCTATTTGCACACATGCATCATACAGTCTACCTTTCAGTCTGAGCGAGAGGCCCCTTGTTACCAGCAGAGATAGGAGCTTTTTGAACTTTGCCCAGGCTATTCTTATTCTAGTGACAACACTCTTAGAGCATCCACCCCCACTACAGACTTGGTCACCTAGCTAGCGGAAGCTATTAACTACTTCTAGTTTCTTGTGAGTTGAATATCCTAACCATTAAGCCTTGCATCTTCGACTATATGTATAAGAGATTATATAAATGACAAGGGAACAAGAAATTATGCAATGAACTTCATAATTTCTTATTCCCTTGTTATTTATGTAATCCCTTATTATGCTCTGAATCACATATGTATTGAGTTCTTAAATCAGGTTATTAATATCGCTTTGCTTAAACAAAATATTAAAATATGTATGTATATGATGGGTTGCTGAGAATTTCCTGGCTTTGGGTAAAAGAAAATACAGGAGGATCAGTTAATTATGATTTCATTCAACATATTCCCCACTCAGATTCACACACTTATTGCAGTGGTCCTTCAGTTTTTCTAAGTCCTGTAAAAGAACTCGGAAGATTAGACCTCCAGCCAGGACTTTCATGATATCCTTAAGGCCAGGAACTTTTCAGCATCCTCTTGTATATGTGTGTGTGCTGGGACAACCAGTGTTGGTTTGTTTATGTCTCTATAATTTAGTGGTTTGGTAAAATAGACTAATAGAACAAGTACTAGATTTGATAATAATAAATACTGTTTGGCTTAAAACCCTTCAAGGCAGTGCCCCAGCATGGCCACAGTCCAACGACTAAAACAAGTAAAAGATAAATGATACAACTGAAGACAAAATATTTCAAAAGATGGGATGGTCATGGTTAGAATCCTCTTGACCATATGTTTGCTTGATCAGGGATGTGTTACTAAACAACAACAGTATTTTAGTCAAGGTAGGTTTGAAAGTCAATGCCCCACCTTGAGCTAAATTTACCTTGCCTAGTGAAAACAAAAAAAAAAAAAAAAAAAAAAAAAAAAAAAAAAAAAATTGAAGTAATTTCAATATTTGTCTTTTTTTTTTCCTTGTCCTTAGATATAATGTTTACTACATGAAAGGAGTCAATTTAAGAAATCTGGCAAAACAAACAATTGCAGTCCTAAAATAGCTGTATCGACTTGGTACCTATTTTAAGCAAATTATCAATAATTTCATGGAAGGTAACCAAACTTTACTCAATCTTCAACAGCTGCAATGATACTGAAATATTGAAATCTGTAATAGTGTTAAAAGATATCATAGTTATATATATATATATATATATACACCATGTCTTTCAATTGTATTTTCTTTTCCTGGTAAGAGATGTTGTTTTGAACAATATCTAAATAATTTTTACAACCTTCAGTATATAAATTGCAATGGATTTGGAGGAATACATATCTAGAGTAATTAAATAAGTTCTTTTTTTTCCTAGGAAATGTTCTATTCTAGAGCTTCCAGAATCCAGTATATAATGTTTCCCAGAAAAAACACAATCATACACATCATTTTTGAGTCAGTGTTTTGTGGCTGGATGCCCTTCATAATATCAACCGTTTCACAACACAGGTATACAGTGTACTTAATCTCATGTTAGTGATGTGAAAGGGATATTGACTAGTATGGTAATCACATTTAAGGAGGAAGGTGTAGAAAGGACTGTTGAGTTGGAAAAGATGTGAAGATGGAAAGTATTAAAAGATTTTGTTACCTAAGAGATAAGTTGAACGAGAAGGTGAACTGGACTAGGTGATGGTGGTATGAATGAGACATACCTGAAATAAGTTCCAAGAACTGATTAGTAAGCTAATGAAGAAGGGAATGCCATTGAAACTAAAGGAACAGATGTATGCTGCATATATGAGGTATGCTATGATGTAGCACGGAGAAAGGGGAAGACAACCAATGAATTGCAAAGCATGATAGGAATTCACCCAGTGATGGATGGTGTGAAGAGAAATGGGATGAAATGGTTGAGTCATGTGCTGAGGAAGGGTGAAAGTGACTTAGTGAGAGAAGTGATGGAAATGAATGAGGGAGGAAGAAGAGGAAGGGAAGCCTGAAAGAGGGCTGCCTAAATATTTTATACATACATAGGCTGTAGCCTAGTATGACAGGATTGCTGGATTTCACCCAAGCATCCCAGGTTTGATCACTGATATGGGAATGTTATATAAATATTTAAAAGCATAGCCATCACTTGCAAGTAAGTATGACTTGGTAGTAGGTGCCATGCTTTGCTAATTGTTTTAGGTGCCTTTACATTTGTGAGCAGACATAAAACCTCAGCCATCTCGCCTTTGACCCAGCAGAACATTGAGGACATGACAGACGATGGGAGAGAATGTTAGAGCAGCATGAAATGAAGTGCCTTGATCAAAGATGTGACACACTGCCTGAACCTGGAACTGAACCATGCAAACACACACACACACACACACACACACACACACACATGACCATACATATACACATACATCCAACCCATGCTAGCACGGAAAGCGGATGTTAAACGATGATGATGATGATACAGTTTAGTGTATAAATACATATGCACATGTTGATGTGCAATTATATGTATGAATATATATGCATAAAACAAAACATATAGAGCTGCAAAGGCACTGACTCCAAATACACACACACACACATCCATAACCATCTTGTTGTTGAAATACCAATGAAAGAACCTTGGATCTGGGTTAGAAATCAGTTCTTGCTCCATTGGTAAGAAATCTAGAAACAAAACTTAATAACATGGATACAGGCATACATACTTGTACACATGCATATACACACAAACAAATTTTTGATGTGGTGACCTGAGTGGATGGTAGATTAACAAAATATGGTGTCGATCACCAGTAACTGGCTTTATTTAGCCCTCCCGTAATGGTTATCTTAAGACTTAAAATAAAATTATAGAAATCAAAGGCTTGTAATATTTCATCAGTTGAAACAAATCTCTCTTCAAACAGATAAAATAAGTAAATTATATTTCGTCCAGATTGAATACTTTGATCATTCTCAAACAAGTGAACATCATAGTAGAGCAAGTGACATTTAGACACATTCGTTAGTATATTTATGTAATTAGAGCTCTCTACAAAAGCCTCACTATGGTTACTACTTAAATTTACAGGCTTGTAAAAAAAAAAAAAAAAAATCCAGTAAAACATACTTGCACTCTTATTTCAGTATGACTTGAATTCAATATTTCCTAAGACAAAACATTGACATATCTAATTTACTGATTCGTTAATGCATGACTTCAGATTGATGTAATTGCATAGCAATCTTAATGTTACAGTTCATTTAACAAGGCTAACACCAAATATATAATTTGTGTGAATGCCTGAACTTTGAGCCTGTATTTTATCTGGAAGTTCTTGTTAATTATATTTTCTCTTAAGACAATAATAATAATGTGAGGCAGTTTCTTTGTAGAAGCCAACATAACTGTCTTCACGAAGAAGATGGATACTAAGTAGGTTGCAAATTTTCAATGACTGCTGTTGTTCTTTAGCATGAAAAAGCTTTCACCTTTAATACTAACCTGTCTAAGACTGCCTCTGGTTTAATGATCAAATTTCAATTTTTCTGAAGTGTTTTAGATTAAAACCTTCCATCAAAATTTCATGTTGATTTATGTTTCAAAGACCAGTTTAATAATAAGATATCTTTCTGAATTTTTCATTATTTTCAAAATTAAATGAAACAAAGGCATTGTATTTCAAAACAAAAATGATAACAAAAGGGTTAATGATGAAGTAACAGTTAATTTGGAGTTTATCAAAACCTCAGTATTTTTCGAAATCAATTTTTTCGCTTTTCTTTTATACATATTTTGTGATGCTCATGTTTTGTTACCACTACTGTTAGATACAAAAAAGTTTTACTAGAAGTAGCACATTTCACACATTTTTGTTTTGGCATCTAAGTAGTCATGCATATTTTAAAATGAAGAAAAAAACAGAATAAAAAGGAATTAGAAAAAGGAGAAGATATTAGCAGAGAAGAAAGAGAAAAGGAAGTAGAACAACAGAATACAAATCACTATGATTGTTAATGACAGTATGCATAAAGTTTTAACATTCAGATTACTGTCAAATGTAATGCCTATTTATTCACATTTTTCATTGCATCCTCTGGTGAGGCGTGTTGGCCTGCAAGAGTCCTGTGCCAGTGCGACATAAAATGTACTTGTGCTGGTGCCGTGTAAAAAGCACTTGTGCTGGAGCCACATTAAAAGTACTCAACACACACTGTAAAGTGGTTGGCGTTAGGAAGGACATAGAAACCAAGCCAAGTCAGCTTCCCAGCTCTGGTCAAACTGTCCAACCCATGCCAACATGGAAAACGGACATTAAATGATGATAATTCTTTTGAATTAATCACACATTATTTTGTAACTTCAAGATTTCAATGATGTGATTGTTTATTTTAACGACATTGTAAGGTAGGTGTAAGTAGTCGGATCTGACCAGTTTGAACATTAAACAGATAGATTATTTGAGTCAGATATGGTCAGTTTAAATGTCAAAGGTTTGAGGTAATTACTTAAAACCACTAATTATCCTGTCTAGATAATGTGTTCATTCTCTGTATACTAGGCCAAAAAGCATCTATGACCAACAAAGATAGCTCTTGAGAAAGTAGATTATTGTTATTAATCCCTATGTGAGTCAAGTATATTAGTCACTATATTACACTTAGTATATCTTCCCTTTTTAAGATGTAGGGTGTGATTTGAGGAAGATTTGGCTGCTATTTCTAACAGAACGATCAACCATACAGAGGCTCTCTCATTAACATGACTAAGTGGGAAAACACAGATTGTCATTACTGTGGTTGATGAAGCATGTCTTTTCTACATATTAAGCAGGTGAAGTAGGTCATGGCCTATTTCGATGTCATTCTCTTATTACATGTTATGCTCTTGTATATAAATGAAAGTCAGATTTGAAATAAATCTGTAAACAAGTTATTGTACCGGACATAGTCTAATGATTTTAATGACGATCGTGTATGCACATCCTTTATAATTTACTTTAATGAAAGTTTAGTCTGTCTAAGTATGCTATATCATTTACTTGTTTACACTTTTAAATATTCAGTTTTATTTATATGCACATTTTAATGTGATAATTTTAATGAAAAGAGAATTGTAGAGTTTGGTGCTTTTAGGTCTTAGTTAAGACAAAATTTCATAGGCCCTCTTTGTGGTGTATGTGTGTGCATTTTCTGATTTGCTTTATCTCATGAAATTTAACTTTATGTAAAAGACAGTAAAAGATTAATGAAGATATAGTTTTTAAATGTAGGAGATCTACGAGATATTGAATGTATGACAAATGGTTGGGTAATGCTGATATAAACAAATATCACTTTGTACATTAATATTTCTACACATATGTGAGAGAGAGAGAGAGAGAGAGAGAGAAGGAATGTGTGTGTGTGTGTGTGTGTGTGAGTGTAAGAATATATTTAAGTGTGTGCCCTTGCCATGACATCGTATGGTTGTAAGCGAGTATCACTGCCATACAAGTGATGTTTATTTCCAGTCTTCCTTGGAAAATATGTGACCACAGGAAATATTACCTTGCTGGGAAACAAATGAAGGTTGGTTAGAAGAACATCCGGCCGTAGAAATTTTATTTGACCCATGCAAGCATGTATAGTGGACGTATGATGATGCGATTACACACACAC
This sequence comes from Octopus bimaculoides, assembly GCF_001194135.2. Taxonomy (NCBI): domain Eukaryota; kingdom Metazoa; phylum Mollusca; class Cephalopoda; order Octopoda; family Octopodidae; genus Octopus; species Octopus bimaculoides. Next base: position 41,142,932 of record NC_068982.1, on the reverse strand, counting down.
ACAAACTAAAAAAAAAAAAAAAAAACTGAAGGGGGGTTCAATCAAAAGTACACATTTTTTTCATATGTATTGTAATTTTTTTTCCAGTTAATAAATAAAGCATTAATTGAAAATGTCAAATAAAAAAAAAGAAAATCAACAGAATGAAGCTTGATCAGATTGAGCAGGCCTGTGATAAAAGCCTTTCAGTTGTAACCATCTGTTTGCCTTGTTATATATATTAGAAAACTACATTTTCTAATATAATATATATCCTTCTCTTCTGAAGATGGTAGAGTGTGATATGATTAAGCTTTGACTGCAGTGTAAGAGATCTTTAAATGTTATTGTTTAGCCCCAAGTTAGTCCTGGTTGAGTAGAGATATGATAAAAAGTGTCATAGCCATGACCATCCTTTCTGTATATATCATGGATGACATTGTCCAAAATCTCCATTTTCTTTTTAAGATATTATGATTGATGGAAACTTGGCGGCTATTTCTAGCATTCTGAATGACTGCACAGTGGCTCTATTATTAATTCATGGCTGTCTTAGTCATAGTTTAGCTACATGTCATTCATGATTGAATATACTTATGATGAAAGGCATTCCAGCTGTGTTCATCCTGTTTCTTTCCAAGGCAGAGAGTACAGTGCCCATCAACCAGAACCAGCATGTTATTGTTTTCTAGAATGTAGGTTGTAATTTCACTGGTATAAAAGCATTGTTGTTTACATTGTACCCCTTAATGTAGTGGTTTGACAAACGGATATCAATAAAATAAGTAACAGACTGAAATCAGTAAGGAGGTGATATCGTCTAAAACCTTAATGGTAGTGCCTCAGCATGGCTGCAATCCAATGACTGAAATCAGTAAAAGAAATAAAAGAATACAAAAGGGGTCACAGGGAGTAGCGTCCCTGCCTTCCTGAGCTAGTTTTCCACCACATTTCTTAAAAATCATGGCAGAGGTCTTGGTCTCAGGACCACTCATGTCTAGAAACTGAGGTTGGGGGTAAGCAAGAAAATCCAGCTCCAAAAAAGCCTCATGATAGCAAAGGAGAATGGGTACCAGCCAGCCCAAAGGTTGGGGTGGGCTGCACCTGCCTACCTCAGTTGCTATGGCATTGAGGTAGATCTGGCCACCCCCTTTAATGTGGACAAAACCTGGATTTAAAACATTGGATGATGATGGATGATACCAAGTATGTGAAAAAAAAAGAGAGGGGCTGAGGAGAAAACTTTCAAACCACATGGTTTCAAGTTCAGTCTCATGGCATGGCAGCTTCAGAAAGTGCTTTCTACTATAGCCTCAGGCAAACAAAAAGCCTTGAGAGGATTTGCAAGATGGAAACTGAAAGAAGCTCATCATATATTGTGTATGTCTGTGTAGGCAACATGGTTTAGTGGTTGACGTGTTGCATTCTTAATTGTAAGATTGTAGCTTTGATTCTGAGACCAGGCAATGTGTGTTGTTCTTGAGCAAAACACTTCATTCCATGCTGCTCCAGTCCACTCAACAGGCAAAAATGAGTAATCTTGTGACAGACTGACATCACATCCAGGCAGAGTATATATATGCCACAAAATTCAGAAAACTGGCCTTATGAGCCTATGGTTTGGAAAAACCTTTGATCCTATCTCTCTCTCTCTACATATATGCAGGAGTGTGTATGTGTTACCCTCTCTTTGCCTTGACTTTGTATAACAGTTGTAAAAGAGACCGCCATCATACGAGCAGTGACCTTCGTCTTCAATCTTCCATGAAAACCTAACACATGCTAGCATGAAAAAGTGTACATTAAAATGGATGATGACAATGATATATTTCAGTGTAAATGTTTGCATATACGTGTATAAGTGTGTGAGAGAGAGGGAGAGAGGGGGAAAGGGAGAGAGAGAGAGAGAGAGAGAGAGAGAGAGAGAGAGAGAGAGAGAGAGAGAGAGAGAGAGATGTGATGATAAGTGCATATCTGAGTCTGTATGTCTGAATAAATTTCAAGTCTACATTAAACAGATAACACATGTTAGGCATACTTAAACTCGTCCATAGGAATGCATACTCAGGTTGAAAAGGTCTGATATATAAAAAATGATATATATATAAAAAAAATAATGCGGTGTCATGAGGGGCAAAAGTGACATCAGATCCACTGTTGTGATTATGAATTGGTACTTGGTGTTGCTCTCTTGGTGAAACACATCCACAGACAGACAAATTATTTTAATACAGAGATAGATATATAAATAAATGTTCGGTTGTTACTCTGTCTGAATTGAGATATTCGACATTCTAACCTAGTTTATTTTATCATTTTTAGTGACTAAATATCAGGAATTTATATTTAGTTATATTACATAAGGAATTTATTTATTATTTCGGGAAAGGTGAATTTATTTAAGAGAGACCTCTTCTTGACCAAACGTGCTGTGAATATTTTATATTAATACATTTGGGGGTCACATTTTCGGCTGATTAAAAGTAACTATAGATTCACCCAAGTTTTGTTTAGTCAGTTTTCAGATTGTTGATACATAAAAAGTTCTGGAAACTCTACTTTTAGTGCAGTCAAGAACTGATTTATTCTGTTCTCTAAAATCATATACCTGGCTGTTTTAAAAAGAAAGAGAATACAAGTAGTAATAGTCAAAATAACTTTGATTATACTTCTGCTTGGTCAGGGCTGACCTATGGCTAAATAACAATGATATCAATTTGATGAAGAAATAAAGTCTTCTGTACAATGAAATTATACAGAAACCATCATTATTGTTAAATGTCCACTTTTCCACAGATGGAACTTGTCGAGGCAGATTTTCTATGACTAGATGCCTTTCCTGTCATCAACTCTCACCTGTTTCCAAGTAAAGCAATATTGCTCCATGACAAGACATGTTTTCATGGGAGACTGGAAATGAAAGACACAGCTTGCATGACAATGACATTCATTTACAACTACCACATGAAGTCAAGACAAAGAGACACCAACACACACACGCATGCGGCCATGTAACCACACACATGCTTTTCTTGAACTTTTTTTTATTCCTTCTCTCCAGACCTTTCCTCTCTCCTCTTTCTGATGATGAGCCATGCTCAAAACGTTATACACTCACTCTTTTCCTCATATACTGAGTGTTAAGCTAATACATTCCATGTCTACATCCTTTTGACTTTTGTTTTATTTTCGATTGGCCTATACAAACACACACACACACACACACACACACACACGCACACACATGATGGGCTTTTTCAGTTTCTTCAACCCAATCTATTCACAAGGCTTTGGTTGGCCTGTGGTTATAATAGAAGACACTCACACAAGGTGCCATACGGTAGGATTGAACCCGAGACCATATGGTTGGGAAGCAAATTTCTCAACCACATAGCTACACCTATGCCAATATAAACCAGCATTTCCCAAATGAGGTTCTACAGGAAATATTGACATATTGGCAAATGCATTCTTTATTTAAGTCTATATTGAAAATTCTATTATGCATATTCAGCATATTACTTACTGCAAGCAGCAAAGAGACCTTACAGGCTGACTTATACACCAAAACGACTGAAGGACCAAAAATTCTATTTGAAATGTAGCAGGATTTGGAAAGATAGTGATGATGCTTACACTACACAATATACCATGCTGACTTGTATGCCAGAAAATATGCCATGTGATTCAGTATGGAGTTTTGTTTGAAAGAAACTTGGATGCCACTTCTATCAGGCCAAGCCACTATGTCAGAGGATGTCTAATTGGTGTAATTTTAATAGCTGCACAACTTTAGTACACACTATTTACAAGGAGCAATTCTGTTCCCATCCTTAAAACAGAAGATCAAATTATAAAAAGTGCTCAAAGATTAATTATCATCTTTTTATCTATCTGTTCTTTTTCATTGGATTTAACTTTTGCAAGATTAATGTTCTATTTTATATATTTTCTTTACCTATCAGGTTTTGGAAGATAGCTTAATCAAAGGCCGTCACATTTTTGATTGCACACTTTGTCCAGCTTTGTCTTTTTATCTTTTTTTAATGTTTTCCCATTAATTTAGATATTTTATTCAATTAACTAGATGGATATTATATTTGGTACAATATATATATGTGTGTGTGTGTGTGTGTGTGTGTGCATGTGCGCATCTGTATATATGTGCGTGTGTGGTATATACATGCACACAAACTAAAAAAATGTTGCATGCTTAAGAAGTGGATGCTCTTAGCCATAACTGTATTTCATAACATTTACTGTTTATGAAGAAATTAAATAAACTTGAATATAGAGTTAAAAGAAAAGTTTTAAATTTAGAAAAACAAAAATAAAACAGAATATATATATATATGCATATATATGTATATGTATCTATATATATGCATATATGTTTACATATTTTTCACTTGTTGGTGATGTCCTGTACTTGATGTATTATATATATATATATATATATATGTATATA
>NC_068982.1:41136877-41138255 GCF_001194135.2 Octopus bimaculoides | reverse complement strand
ACATATATATATATATATATATCAAGAATCTCGCAAACCAAATACAAAAACAAAGTATGTGTGTGAGCGTGCATACATACATACATTGTGCTAGAAATGAGAAAAACATTGAAGAAATTAAAGAAAGAAAATGAAATTCGAACCACAAAAAAAAAAAAAAAATCCCCAGATAACAACAATTCTGTGTACAAATTAATCACATCTGTTTAGTTTTAATTAGAGATAGTTGACTCTAGTTCAAAGGGATCTACATTTTGCTGTTTTTCACAAACTTTTTTTTTAACACTGGCAATACCTGTGGAGATTTCACAGTTATTTTGAAACCTCTAAGATGATTAGAAGATTATAAAGAACTGCAAAAATATAAAAACTCCTTTCAAATTGTATTTTTCTGAAACATTTGATCCTTGAGATGGTGCAAAAGTTCACACAGGTAGTACTGAAGGTACAGCCTTTGGATAGAACATCTTTGTTATACGCTTGTCACTTTTTCTATTTCAAGAGGTGTTATTACTTTTTTTTTTTACTTTACACCAAAAGGTACACAACTTTAACTAAGGAATGAAACTGAAGACATAATCTATTTTAAGTATTACTCTGATGCTCTACAACTATATTGGTAAAACTATATTATATCCTTATATTCAGATCACAGTAAAATTCATATGGCAAGGCTTGAACCCACAGTCCCAGTGAACCAAGAGTAGCAACTGTTCCACTGAGCAATATATATGTAGATGCAGGTATGGCAGTATGGTTAAAAAAGCTCATAGGTGCAGGAGTGGCTGTGTGGTAAGTAGCTTGCTTACCAACCACACGGTTCTAGGTTCAGTCCCACTGCTTGGTACCTTGGGCAAATGTTTTCTACTATAGCCTTGGGCCAATCAAAGCCTTGTGAGTGGATTTGGCAAATGGAAACTGAAAGAAGCCAGTTGGTCATATGTGTGTGTGTGTGTGTGTGTGTGTGTGTGTGTGTGTGTGTGTTTGTCCCCTCAACATTGCTTGACAACTGATGCTGGTGTGTTCATGTCCCCATAACTTAGTGGTTTGGCAAAAGTGACTGATAGAATAAGTACTAGGCTTACAAAGAATAAGTCCTGGAGTTGACTCGCTTGACTAAAGGCAGTGCTCCAGCATGGCCGCAGTCAAATGACTGAAACAAATAAAAGAATGTGGATTTGGGTTCAGTCCCCACTCTACATCAGTACAGCAACTTGGGAAAGTGTCTCAAACTACAGCCCAGAATTGATTAATACTGGCAATGACAGAACTATAGAAGAGCTTGTTGAACGTGTGCATGTGTGGGGGTATGTGTATGTGTGTGTGAGAGAGAAAGAGAGAGAGAGAGAAAGAGAGGCAGAAACAAAGAGTATATATA
>NC_068982.1:41116381-41136667 GCF_001194135.2 Octopus bimaculoides | reverse complement strand
AATCCCAGTACTAATTTTTTAATCCCGGTACTTATTCTACTGGTCCCTTTTACCAAACACCAAAGTTATGGGAACATAAACACACCAACAATGGCTGTCAAGTGGTGGTGGAGGACAGACAGACAGACAGACAAACACACACACACACACACACACACATACAGAGGCTTCTTCCAATTTCTGTCTAACAAATCCAATAAGGCTTTAGTTGCCAAAGGTTATAGTAGAAGACACTTGCTCAAGGTGCCATGCAATGAGACTGAACCTGGAATCATACAATTGGGAAGCAAACTTCTTACCACACAGCCAAGCCTGCTTCTCTCTCTCTCTCTCTACACACACACACAAATCTGAGTGTTTCTTTATGTTTATGCTATTTAAAACCTGTGATGTTGATGTGCTGTAACAGTGGTGTGACAAACAAATATTGAATATCTAAAATGACTGATTTCATCTCATACTTTATCATCCAACTGCCATATGAGTAATGTAAATTTTATGTCTTTGGCATCATCCCATAGTTACAGTAGTATAAACATACATGGATAAACAAATACAAAAGGTTTCATTTAGTAGACAACAATTAAATGCACTAATGTACTTAAGTTAAGTGATTGATGATTATTTACAAAAACAAAAAAAAAAATTTCATTTCCTCCTATTTCTCACTATTATCACCATTCCTCCAGGGAATATTCTTCTCTAACTCTTTTTGCCTCCCACTTTGACTAACCATTTAACTGAGTAACATGCATATAACTGTGTGATTAAAAAGCTCACTTTGCAACAATGAGCTTTGAAGTTCAGTTTCGCTACATGGCACCTTGGGCAAGTGTCTCCTATAAACTCTGGGCTAAACAATGCCTTGTGAGTGAATTTGGTAGACAGAAACTGTGTGGAAATGTGCATCATATGTGCATGCATGCGAGTGCGAGTGTCTGTGTTTGTACTTGTCCTTCCACTGTTTGATAACCAGTGCTGGTTTGTTTATATTCCAGTAACACAGTGGCTAGGCAACAAAAAAAAAAGAAAAAGGGGACCAATAGAATAAGTAGCAAACTTAGAAAAAAATAAATACTGACATTGATTTGTTTGATTAAACCAAGGGTCCCCAAATGGGGTCTGAGGGACCCTTTAGGGGTCGGCAAGGAATTACAGGGGGTTGATGATAGCCAAGGGGTCGAATGGGGGTTGGCATGCAAAAGACCAGCTACCCAGATGAACAGCTTGAAATACTTAGCGCCATGCTCATCTCTCACATTGATGTTGTCAATTTCAATAAAAGATATTCCAGCAATATGATGCATTTTCCACGTTTTCCCATGAAAATAATGTCATAAAAATTGAAAGTTTAATACTGTATACTTGTATATGTAGTTTTAAATGTAAAATGAGTGTCATCTTCAATAGAATTTCTTAATTTGTCATATATGTATATTTTAGCCAACATTTTAATTGCCATCATCAGAACCCAGTACGCATTTAAGATATGGTAGGTAAGGTAAGGCATTAAGGTATTGTAAATGAGGAGGGTGGTCGATGCAGAAGGAGAAGTGGCTAAAGGGGGTCAATGATCGAAAAAGTTTGGCGACCCCTGGATTAACCCCTTCAAGGCAGTGTCCCAACATGGCTACAGTCCAATGACTGAAGCAAGTAAAAGATAAAATATACAGACATTGCAGCACTTAACACAACTTGTATATTTATTTAGTATATTATTCTTTAGTATCTTTTTAAAAAAAGTGACCCACTTTGCAGCATACAATTTTTATCAAACTACTTTCATATTTTAAAGAAGGGGTGAGTTTGGGGGAAATATTTTTGTGGAAAGTGGCAATGCAGACAAGTTCTTGACATCTATCTAGTAGTAGTAGTTGGGTGGTCTGCAAATGAGATAGCCTTTACAAACACTGTTTCAAAAGAATTTCATAATTTATCTATATACAGCTGTGTGGTTAAGAAGCTAGGTTTGCAATCATGAGGTTTCAGGTTTAGTCATACTGTGTGGCAATTTGGACAAGTGTCTTTATAGCCCTGGGTCAACTGATGCCATGTGAGTGAATTTGGGAGAGGGAAAATGTGGAAGCCTGTTGTGTGTGTGTCTTTGTTATTGTACCTCTGATTTACTGCTTGACATCTGTGTTGGTCTCTTTATGTCCCCTATAATTTAGTTTGGCAAATTAGAACAATAGAATAGATAGCAGGCTTTAAAAAAAAGTACTGAGATTGATTTGTTCAACTAAACTGTTCAAGCTGGTGCTCCAGCATGGCTGCAGTCCGATGACCGATACAAGTAGAGATTAAAGTTAGTATACATTTGAACATAGGAATGATTTCAGCATATTTCTTATTCTAAGAATCAGTTGAGACTGGTTAAAGAGCTGAATTATGAAAGTCAAGTTATATTTGATAAAGAGTCATTGTTATTGTCATCACCATCTTTATTCATGCTCGTATGGGTTAGATTGAATTCAATGAGGTAGATTTTCCACAGCTGGATGTCTTTCCTGCTGCCAACCCTCACTTGTTTCCAAGGAAAGTAATATTTCCCCATGTCCAGACAGGTTTTCAGAGAGGAAACAAACGACACCCTTGTATGATGGTGATACTCACAGCTATCATGCTGTATTAAGATAAGGAGGCACATGCATGCACACACACACACACACACACACGCACACACACACGCACACATGTGATGGGATTCTTTCAGTTTGTGCCTACCATATCCATTTATAAGGCATTGGTTCCATGATTTTCTTAAATATATTATTACAGCACTTGAACTGAAGGATATCAGATGATGGGTTTGTGAACACTCATCATTAGGATCTCAGCTCTATTTATAGAGGCTGTGTGTATAACTAGCCCTTTAGTCAGCTATGACTATTTGTTCTGGTATTCCCAGCCACATTATATTTCACCTTTAGCACAATTACAGACAAATGCGTCAAGGTATTTTTTCATATGCTTTTCTTTGTGTCAGCCATTTACAACTATCAAAGTCTGCTTGTTATATATTCAGATTAGTTTTACTATAAGTCTTCAAGAATTTTAATCTTCAGGCTATTGTGTTTCTTTTACTTAATGAATAGATTATATTAATGAGGTGTGAAATTTCTGCTACTATTATAGACCTGGTTTATGTTCATTTTCAAGGTCAGTTGGTGGAATAAAGCCTAAAAGAAATGTTTACACCAATACTTGTTGGTTTGGTTATATTGGGCAAAACACATTAAAAAAGTGTTCAGCTGAGAAAATCAGTAGCATTGGACTCATAAATAATTAGATTGGCATTAATGTCACCACATTGGTATGTATGTAGGTAGGTAGGTATGTATGTAATGCATGTATGTATGTATGTATGTGTGTATGTATGTGTGTATGTATGTGTGTGTGTGTATGTATGTGTGCATATGTATATGTGTGTGTGCCTGTCTGTCTACTTGTTGCAGTCACTGGACTGTGGTCATGCTGGGGCACCAGCTTGAGACGTTTAGTTGAACAAATTAGCTACAGTATCTATTTTTTTTCGAAGAGTGAGCCTTATTTTATCAGTCTCTTTTGCTGAACAGCTAAATTATGGGGACGTAAACAAAACATACTGGTTGTGGTAGTGGACAAACACAAACACCTGTACAGATGTGTATATATATATATACATATATATATATATATATATATATATATATATATATATATACATACACATACATACATACATACATACATACACACACACACACACAACAGGCTTCTTTTAGTTTCCGTCTATCAAATCTACTGACAAGGCTTTGGTTGGTCTGGGGGCTATAGCTGAAGACATTTGCCCAAGGTGCTGTGCAGCGGTACTGAACCCAGAACTATATGGCTGAGAAGCAAATTTCTTACTACACAGCCATGCCTGTGAAATTACCATTTCTGTAAATTTGACTTGCATGCCAGAAAATACTGTAAATGAATATTGATTTCACTGCGACAAGTAGAAAGCCAATTTTATAATAAAACGGGGAGGCATAGTTGACTAAATCAATCCAGAACTTAGGAAGGAAATATAAAACTGACTCCAATGAAAATTGAACTGTTAAAAAAAAAAAAGAAAAAATATTTATCAGAATAATATTAATGGAGGAGGGGGGGAGGAGAAAGAAAAGGGAAGATTTATTAATCTATCAAAAATATATTTCGGATTAAATGTATATTTTATTTGTATTAATGAGCTTTCTGGAAGCACATAGTGGTTTAGTTTGGGATTAAATTAATATTAAAACCTTAGTGTTAGCAGATAAGGCAACAGGAAGCATTTTAGATAAGCTGATATTAAAAATGGAGATTACAGAGATACACCTCAGAGTATTATAAACAATATGCAAGACATGTGGAGAAATAATTTTTTGCAGGGGAGCAATTATTAATAGAAATTAGGGAAAAAAAAGTGCTAGTAATTAAGATTTTTGAGACAGGTGTTAATTTAGATTATGTATCCTTTATCTGTTACTTATTTTAGTAACTGGGCTGCAGCCATGCTGGGCCACCACCTCGAAGAATTTAGTTGGACAAATCAACCCCACTACTTACTTTTTTTTAAAGCCTGATATTTATTCTACTGGTCCCTTTTACTGGTTGTCAAGCAGTGGTAGGGGATGAACGCAAACACACACACACACACATGATGGGCTTCTTTCAGTTTCCATCTACCATATCCACTCACAAGGCACTGGTCAGCCTGGAGCTATAGTACAAGACATTTATTTACCCAAGGTAACATGCAGTGGGACTGAACTTGAGAAACCATGTGGTTGGGAAGTAAGCTTCTTACCACACAATGATGCCTGCAATGTATTTCAATTGAAAGCTACTAGAACTAAAAATAAATAAATAGATAAATAAATTAAATTAAAATTTTTTTTTAAATATAAAAAAACCCCAAATTACTGAAGCTTTCACAATTCTATCACTTCGTTGTTAGAAGATATGGGTTTTAAAACAGGAGTTATGTTTATCAGATAAACATGTACACAGTCTATTAAAAGCTTCATAGCGGGTACCCTGTTCAAAAGTATAAAGCCTACAGTATACACTCTGTAGAAGACTTTTCCTGCTAGTATTTATTTTACTGTTTTAGACCAGCCTCCCATACTGAATATCTGACAAAACAACCATTCTAATATACAACACTATAGACTTCCGTTAGTCCAATACGGTTATCACCATCAAAAAAGATTGAATCAGAGAATAAATAAAATAGATTAGATTTATCAATAGTGGTTTTCAAACTAACACAGCAATGTTTCTATGCCTTTATACTGATATGATAATAAAACAGAACTAGTTGCTTTGAACACTAAAGCTGTTTACAAGTTATTATTGAAAATATCTTATGTAAATAAGGAATAAACAAATAAATAAAACATACACAATGTTTTAATATTAAGAGAACTGTTATACAGGAAATATTCTGTAGTTTTAGCTATACTTTTACACCTAGTCAAAATAGTCGTTTTTTTTTTCTTTCTCAACGAAACTATCTTATTAATTTGAATGTGTGCGTGTGTGTGTATATATATATATATATGCATGTATATGTGTGTGTGTGTGTATATATATATATATATATAAATATATATATATACATGTATATGTGTGTGTGTGTGTATATATATATATATATATATATATGCATGTATATGAACATACATGTATATGGTGCCCCAGTGTGGCCACAGCTTTGAAACTGAAACAATTTAAAGATATATATGTATATATATGTCTGTATAAATATATATATATGTGTATTTATGTATGTATGAATACACACACACATGCATACATATGTTTGTATCTATATGCATGTATGTGTTATAAAAAGAATTCATCAACATTGTAATTAGCATTTTTGTTAATCTGCTAACATCTATATCTGCCAGCTAAATTGCTTGTTAGGCCCACATGACTCAATCTCAGTAGGAGGTCATGAAATTGGGATTGAAAGGAAGCAGAGTATCAGATTTTTCACAACCCACGCCAACATGATAAAGCGAGCAATCTACACTCTCACAGAACACAAGCCACTAAACATACCAACAATGGAATTTTTGATACAGATACTCAATACCCAAGGAAAAATATGGATGGTCATGGCTGGAATTCTGAAGATCATAGATCTGTTTGATTAGGGCTACCTTGAGGTTAAACAATAACAGCTCACTAGCCTCAATGCTTAGATGTTATGATATTCAGATCAATGGAAATTGGGTTTCATAGGAGGCTGACAACCAAATGAGCAGAAGAAAAAAGAGAAACTTCAGAAAGCAGCCACTCAAATACTATAAAGTAACTAGCTGGCCACTGTGCCATCAAAAATGACAGTTAATTATAGTATTTTATATATAAATAAGGTACATAATAACCATGGATACAAAAATACTTCCCTTGTACACACACACACATATACTCACACAGAGTTGAAACGCTGTTTGATTTTTTTTTCTTCACCGTAGAACTTCCATCATCGCACTACTGAGTTTGTCACCACCCCTTCCTTCCTTATTCATCTATCACCCCTTTCTTTATGATTCATATGTTGTGACAGAGAAAGACACGAGTATTATTATAGAAGTTTACACTACAAAGGGGATAACATCATCATCATTGAATAAGCACCCACTTTTCCATGCTTGCTTGGGTCGGATATAGTTTATTGATATAGACTTTTTAGCTCTGGATGCCTTCCTGTTGCTAATCCTCACTTGTTTACTCTAATTTACTCTAATTAGAAAGAGAACACACATACATGTGCACACACATGACAGGCTTCTTTCAGTTTCTGTTTGCCAAATTCACTTGCAAGACACTGGTCAGTTCAGAGCTATAGTAGGAGACACTAGCCTGAGACGCCATGCAATGGGACTGAACTTGAAACCATGTGGTTGGGAAGGAAACTTCCTAACCACACTGCCACACCTGTGCCTGTATAAATCAGGAAAAAGAAAAGAAAAGAGAAGACACTGGAAAATGTTGTGCTTAATATATAAGAGAATCTGGTTTTTCCAGGGAGTAATTTAGTCACGTAGCCTAGTTATAAATTAATGAATGCCATTACCAAATAACATGTTGAATTGGTACTCAGAAAAAAAAAAAAAAAAAGAAGATATATAGAGAGATTTATTTTCAAACTCAGTAGGCAACTTTCTGAAGCAAGAGAGTAATTAATGAGAAGTAGTAGAAAAGGACAGTTTCAATAGTCACACAGAGAAAGGGACAGAAAGGCAAATAGGAGATGATGATGATGGTGGTGATGATTTTTCTATGCCAGCACAGGTTACACAGGTATGTTAATGGGACACTGTTTTACAGCTGGAAGACCCTTACCTGTTTTTCACGTAAGGGATTTCTAGTCTCAACCACATGGCTTTGAAAGTATGAAGCAATGGACGAGTTATTGGCAAAGAAGTGTCAACAACAATGCTTGATGTCGTAGATTTTTGAATAAACAAGCCCAGATGTAAACAAACACACTCAAGCATACATTGGCCTGCACATGCATGATGAGCTTCTTTTCAGTGTCTGTTTAACAAATCTACATCCAAAGCTTTGGTTAGCTTGGGGCTACACATGATACTTGCTCAAGGCATTACACAGTAGGATTAGACTCAAAAACCATATGGCTGAGAAGCAAATTTAATAATAATTATAAGCACAAGATCTGGAATTTGGTGAGGGGGGAGCTAGTCGATTACACCAACCCCAGTACTCAACTGATACTTATTTTATTGATTCTGAAAGGATGAAATGCAAAGCTGACATCAGCAGAATTTGAACTCAGAACATAATGCTAGAATAAATGCCACTAAGCATTTTGTCCAGAGTGCTAACAATTCTGCCAGCTTGCCACCTTAATAATAATGATAATAATAATACTTTCTAATATAGGCACAAGGCCTGAAATTTGGGGGACAGGGATAGTCAATTATATCAACCCCAGTATTCAACTGGTACTTAATTTATTGACCAGGAAAGGATGAAAGATAAAGTCGATCTCAGCGGAATTTGAACTCAGAATGTAAAGACGAATGAAATACTGCTAAGCATTTTGCCCAGCATGCTAATGATTCTGCCAGCTAGCTGCTTTAATAATAATAATAATAATAATAATAATAATTCTTGCTAATTTTAGCACAAGGTCAGCAATTTTGAGGAGAGAGCATTAGTCTTCACTGCTAACTCCAGTTTTTGACTGGTAATTTATTGGTCTTGGAGGGATGAAAGGCAAAGTTGACTCAGGCAGGATTTGAACTCAGAATGTAAAAAGCTGGAAGAAATACTACAAGGCAATTTCTCTGACGCACTAATGATTCTGGCAGCATGAATAATAATAGCAATGATGATGATGATGACGACGATGACTAAGCAAGCCAAATAGTTGGTAATCTAAAAATAAAGTATTTTTTCCCTATTTTATCTATTCTGTATGAAAGATAAATAAATGATGGTAGCTGTTGATAACTAGAAGATTTCCATGACAGTGCAATGGAAAAGCCCGAAAACATTTTTATTCATTTAGTCTGGAGTTGTAATCAGAAATATTATATTAGTTTCATAAAGAAGTAGTCATAAAGTACAACAAGAATTTACCATCAGTGTGCTGCTAGTAAATCATAGGCACAGGCATGGCTGTGTGGTTGAGAAGCCAGCTTCCTAATTAACCATGCAGTTTTGGGTTCAGTTCCACAGTGCAGCACCTTGGGCAAGTGTCTTCTACTATAGCCCTGGACTGGCCAAGAGTCTGTGAGTGGATTTAGTAGATAGAAACTGAAAGAAGCTCATCTTCTGCCCAGCCAGCTCCTGTCAAACCATCCAACCCATGCCAGCATGGAAAGTGGATATTAAACAATGATGATGATGATCGTGTGTGTGTGTGTGTTCTTGTCTGACACTATGTGATGGTTGTAAATGAACATGTCTAGCAATGGGGGGAAATATTACCTTGCTAGGAAACAAGGTGAAGGTTGGTGACAGGAAAGGCATCTAGTTATAGAAAATGTCTCAACAAATTCTGCCTGATCCATGCAAACATGGAAAAGCAGACATTGAATGATGATGATGGTGATGTTGAATTGGACCATTTTAGGTTTCTGTGTCCATGATTTCATTTGTTCAATTCTGAACTTTAGATGTTATCTTGATCTTACATTTAGATGTCCAATCTACAATGATTCAGAATCAAGGGTTTCCTTACCTTATTCATGCTTTCATCGTCAAAATAGATATTGTAAGTTGTAGTCTATAACTTTAAACCTAAGGTAATTTTAAATATGTTATTTCAGATTTGAAATCATCAACTTAAATCAAGACAATTGAGTTAACCAGTTTTAGCCCATTTTTTAAATCATATTTCTGTTGGAATACACTACCTTCATTTCAATTAATTTTGAAAATAATGAAGACTATAGTAAAATAACTCATTATTAAACTGATGTTTAGAACATATATTGACATGAAATTCTGATGGGAAATTTTAATTTTATATCACTTTAAAACACGATGTTTGTATCATTAAAAAATCAGGTACGGTGGGTTGATGCTAAAAGGGTTAACTTAGGAGTAAACAACAACCAGTGCTGTCCCCCCATTCCTACTATATTTAATCTTTATGTTAGTGTTGTTTGTTCCAGTCAAAGTATCAACACAGTTATACCCTCTCTTATGATATAATTGCTACATCCCAACGAATGTAGGTAATAAACAATGTACAAGTTCAGTGAAGAAAACACTTTCATAGTAAAAGGTGACAGAAACTGCTTTAATAGTGTATGAGTGTGTTGCTAAGTAAAGGCTTGCCAATCAGGTAGTTAAATATGTTATTGGCAGTGGTCCACACAGTACATTGTATAATTGGTGTACTGCCCCAGATATGTGAGCCATAATTTAATCAAAAATATATTTTGCATCTTGTAAATATTTTTTGTTATTTTATTTATGCTTATAAGAATGTGTAAGCTTTAGGCATATATATATATATATATATATATATATATATATATATATATATCTATCAATATATATATCAATATATATCAAACATTGTTTTTCTTTATCTATGGAGTGAACATTTATAATCTTAATATATATGGGTCACTGGTCTTTAGTGTGAATCTAATTAAGATAACCTGTCTGCTCCTGATTGCAATAGATGTTATATTAATTAGAATGATGGCAATGATGATACACTCACACATATGTTACATCACTTTCTTCTTCCTTAGGCCATTTTACTTCTTATGGAGTTGTAGGGGTATTAAGTAGACAAAAAGCATTGCCTTGAGAATTTTAAACTTAGTGGAACCAGTCTCTCTCCAGGTTTGAAAACAACTGATTTTTTCCTGGGAGAGTGAGAAAGGGAGGGAGATAAGAAAGAATCAACCTCAATACTGGACGGGTACTTTATTTTTTGACCTCACGCACAAAAAGGAAAAAAAAAATGTAAGGCAAATTTGACAATGCTACGATTTGAACTCAAAGTGAAGACAGTTGGAATGACCCAGCCAACTTACCAACAACAAACTTTACATATATAAAATGGAAGTTATTAGAAATGTTAAGGACCATCCCAAATGAAACAAACATAAATGAAAGATGAAAAAATTTTAATCCTAATTTTTGAGTCAAAACAGCCTGACAGTAAATAACATTCATTTATAAGAAAATGGGTCAGTTTTTTAAACACTGTTTTCTTTGAAACAATTTTTCTTTTAATGGCTTGATATTTATGATACTAAAATCATTTATACTTGCTCTCCCATGTGGATTATATAGCAAACAAGCATTCCAAATATGCTAACAATAACACCCCTTACATTCTCAAGAGAGAATCAAAAGCGCACATTGTTATTTAGTTAATGTATAAATAAACTGAAAACACAAGGAAATATTCACTAGCCAACTGGGATTATTATGGTTTTCTTTGCACCAGAGGCAAACGTCTTAGGAAGCTTAGCATTAAATACTACCTATTCCCAACAAACTTGAGTAGAAACTTTGAATGAAAAGAAGGCAATTATGAATGGAAACCTCCCACAAAAATTCAGCACAAACAGTTGTTATTTCTATTACTACTTCTTTTTATGATTATCAAATATCAAATCTAAGTCTTAAGAAAAATTCTTCACTGAAAATATCAAAGTATAAAATTCTGAAAAATCTCTTTAAAACAGAATTTAATTTAGTTTAAAAAGGAAATGTTTTCTAATTAAATTGATTTAGAAATTGCTAAATTGGTTATAGTCAGACAGCAGTGGCAATAATTGCTTTATATTTTAGCCATTAAAAACATCAAATGTTGAAAATATTTTGAGAACAAAAGAAATAATCAAGGATTAATTTCTTTTTAAATATTTCTGACAGTAATGTAATTAGTTGGTTACTAGTTGCTATGCTCTACTACAAGAAATTTTTCTCAAGCAATTTAAGGTTTCACTTTAAATTACTTAGCCAGAGAATTATTATTATTATTATTATCATCATCATCACACTAGTAGCCTTTTATGTTCAAATCCTATACCAAGGTCAACTTTGCCTTTCATCCATCAAGATGGGTGTAGGAGTGTTGATAAAGTAAAGAATCCTTCTCCCAAAATTGGTGGCCTTGTGCCTATGTTAGAAATCTTTGTTGTCATCACTGATCACTACTACTACTACTACTACTGTTATTATATTATTATTATTAATATTATTATTATTATTATTATTATTAAGGCAGCATGCTGGCAGAACTATTAGCATGATGGACGAAATGATTAGCAGTATTTTGCCTGCCACTATGTTCTGAGTTCAAATTCCACTGAAGTTGACTTTGCCTTTCATCCTTTTGGGGTCAATAAATTAAGTACCAGTGAAACACTGGCGTCAGTGTAATTGACTAGTCTTCTCCCACCAAATTTCAGGCCTTATGCCTTTAGTAGAAAGGATTATTATTATTATTATTATTGAGCTGGCAGAATCATTAGCACACCAGGCAAATTGCTTAGCCATATTTCGCCCTTTGCTATGTTCTGAGTTCAAATTCCGAGGTTGAATTTGATTTTGATCCTTTTGGGGGTTGATAAATTAAGTACCAGTTCAACACTGGGGCCGATGTAACTGACTAGGCTCCTCCCTCAAAATTTCAGGTCTTGTGCCTATAGTAGAAAGGATTATTATTATTGTTGTTGTATGGTTAAGAAGTACACTTTAAGAAGTACATTTTCCTACTACATGGCTTCAAGTTCAATCTCACTGCATGGTACTTGGGTAAGATTTTTCAACTATAGTCCTAGGTTGACCAAACCAAAAGAAGCCTGTCGTGTGTGTGTGTGTGTGTGTGTGTGTGTGTGTGTGTGTGTGTGCGTGCGCGCTCGCGCATGGGTTTGCATGTATGTGTTCTCTTGTCTTGACATGCTGTGATAGTTATAAATGAACACTACTATCCAAGTAGTGTCTTGAGTTTCCAAACTTCCATGAAAACATGTCCATGGGAAAATATTACCTTACTTGGAAACAAGTGAAGATTGGTGACAAGAAAGGTATTTGGCTGAAGGAAAAATTTGCAAATTTACCTCAATGAATTCAATCTGACTGACCTAAGCAAGCACAGAAAAGTGAACATTAAATTGATGATGGTAGAGTCAGGAACAGTACAATACTATAGTAAATGGTATATGTCATTTAGCTACATCATCATCAATTTCCATTCACTTTCCAAGCTGGCAGGAGTGGGAGGGTTCATTATATTTCAAGTCAAGTTCTTATTTGGTGTTACTGCTCTTTTAGACAAGCTGAGAATTATATCTCATACATTCCATTTTTGACACGGTTTCTACAAAAGGAAGAACTTCCTAATGCCAGCCAGCTTACAGAGTTGTATAGAGGTTGTATTATCTTTGGCAAGACTGAAGAGTACACATCTCTAAATTCTGAGTTCAAATGCTGACAAGTTTAAATTTCCTTTCTATTCTTTCAGAGTTGATAAAATAAATACTGGAAGTTGACTAAACCTCTTTGCAAACCTTGGTCATACATAATGAAACTGTATTTTTTGTTGTTGCTATTTTTAAGGCAAGCTTTTCACAGCAAAACCAAGCAGATAGCTGTATTTCTTAGTGCTTATGGCATGGTTTTATTGTTGCAAATTAGATTACTGCTAAACAGGTAGTATGACTCCCTTGTTATTTGTTGTGTTACTAAATCTGATGTTGTAAGTGAATAACGACTCTCATTGAATATGTGCTGTGGGGTTTGTGCAATACTACTGAAAGGGTCATGCATAAAGTATGTTGTGTCTAGTAGTGTTAATTTTAGTTTGTATGAAATATTGTGAATCTTATTTGATTTTACCTGTTTAATTCATGTTATATGTTTTATCACCGAACCAGGTAGACTATGTACATATCTAAGTTTTCTTTCCATACTAAAACGTTTCTCAATTCTGCCTCTTTTAGGTTTCCCTCCCAACCTCCAAACCTTGGTGACAGGAATTAACCTATAGAAATTTTAACCAACAAGGGAGCTAATTCTCTCTCAAATTACACCCTACCATTTTAGCCCTTTTAATACCAACCCGCCTGAAACCGTCTCTGGCTCTATAGTACAAATGTCTTGTTTTCAAAAGTTCTAAATTAAAATCTTCCACCAAACCTTAGTCACAATTCATGTTCCTAACACTAGCTTAATAATAACTAAGTGATTTTACTAAACTCTTTGTTATATTTAAAATTAATTGAAAGAAAAACAGAGCATCTCAACAGAAATATGGTAACAAAAAGGTTAAATAAGGAAAAAACACACTGGATAGTGTAGTTTTAGCCACATTTGCCACAAAAGACAAGGAAGTTGTGGATAGAATGCTTTTGATCATTGGTCTGCCTTATCAGGATTGATTTGGAGTTAGGCAACACCAACTTACAGAAATTCAAATTTAATATCAATCATATCAACCTCACCAGTCTGGAAGGCCTACAAAGACTATATGTATTGCTTCCTTCCTTTGGACAATGAGATAAAAGAATAATCAGTTATAGTTTATACTCTTATTCCTCACATTTTGCTAGTTTTAATTTTTGGATTTTTCATAGTTTAATGATTCCCCCCCCCCTCTTAGATAAGACTGATATGTCTACCTTAACACAAATTTTCTTTCATATCTTTGTGTTTATAACATTTGGGTGATTTGCTTTGGTTAGTCTGAAAGAGCTATAGCCCAGAATATATGAAGTCAACTATTGTCATAAACCCCACTGGAAGAATTACAATAATCACTCATAATTCTAAGTTGTTAGCTCATTTATCCTTCTTTGTTTTTTTTACTGCTTAGTGAGAGAGAAGGCTATTACCATGATATTTTTCAGGGTTTTTGTTTATGAGTAGAAGGGTGGAAAGTATCCTTAAGAAATATAACCATGGGGGCATTACTAAAGGCACCTAAGGATCAGGTTATATTAAACCAGCTGATAGATTAAGTTTGCCATCCAACTAGGTCAGTACAGAATTTGAACTTGGAATGCAAAGAACTGGAACAAATACTGCAAAACATCCTTATATACTCTAGTGATTATGCAAGTCCATTATTCAGTCCTAGACTGGCATTTTATTTATTGACTCCTGTGGGAAGAAAATCAAAAGTTGACCTCTGTGGGATTTGAACTCAGAATGCAAGAAACTGGAATAAATGCCGCAAAGTATTTTGTCTGATGTTTTAATAACTCTGCCAATCATTAACAAAGATTTATTTACAACTGCTTTCATCCCTCTGGGACTGTTAAAATACAATACCAGTTAAGTATTAGGGTTGATATATCTAATGTTCTTTCCCACCAAATTTCTAGTTTTATGCTTGTGTCAGAAATTAATATTTTAGTAACATTTCTCTCTCTCTCTATATTTTTTGAATTACCTCCTTTATTTATATATGATGTATTTTATCTACTGTACAAGAGATGTGACTGCAGTGGTATGAACATATAATGTGAACAGATGATAACCTGCTGAGTGAAAAAGTGAAATGAACTGAGAGTTAATGGCATCTATAGCAGAAGCAGATCAAAGAAAGCATGGGAAGAAGTGGCGCAGACTGATATGAGAATATGTAGCTTCTCAGACAAAATGTTATAGAATAGAGGAAAATGGTAATTCATCATACTGAAAACCTGACAAACCCATAGCAGCATAGAGAAATTGAAACAATGAAACAATGATGATGATTATCTGTGGAATCTACCTATCATGCACTTATGAAGTTTCTACCCAGAAATGACACACTGATTAATTTTGAGTCACTTTGCTGTTACATAATGGCACCAAGTCATTGATGAATGAAGCCTGTAGTCTGGTTTTACCTCTCAAATGGAACTAAAGCCATTTGTTCCATTGATGCTTTTCCCAAGACCATTGACAACATTTTAAAATTTTCTATAAATCTGATGCTCATGTACCGTTATCTGAATCTTATGTACCATTATCATAATTGGTGCAATTTTATTGAATACAAAAACTGGGTGGGTACAATATAAAACAGGAATTGTAACTTGATGTTCTCAACAGCATCAATAGAACTGTCATGGTGATTAGGTGATTATGCTAGTGATGATGACTGTATAGAATTAAGCATATCTAATAATGGAAATAGCAATGAAGACGAGGCTTTCAAATTAACACACAAATGTATTTCTAGTGTTGAAATATACTGTTGTTGTGTGTGTCTATGTATGTGTCTGCAAGACAGATCTTGTATAAGTGTCTCTTGAAGTGAGTACGCATATGTGTCTACAAGCATGGGAGTGTGTGTGTCTCTTTTAGAGTGAGCATGATGAGCATGATGTGTGTGTGTATTTATTGGACATTGCATATGTATATGTTGGTTAAATGTGCACATATCTGTCTCTATTTTTTTTTTCCTTCAAATAAACTTCTGCTTCCTCAAGGATCTTACAGAATATAGTCAAGTCCCTAAAGTAAATTTTGAGATATTTAGAAACGGGAATTTCTCCTTTATGCAATTATGCTAGTGGTGGTGGTGGTGGTGGGGATACTTATTCTTCAGCCTAAAAAGTTTGAAATGAAGTTAGTAAAGAAGAAGTAAAGTTATTTTTTACCTTTCATTGTAGTTAACATGTATCATAGCTTTTAGAATAGATACACTGTTTCCTTGCAAATTGTAAGAAGCAGCTAAAAGGGTTGATGCTTTAAAGGGCATCCAACCATAAAATACAGCTTCAGAAAGTCCTGCCTAACCTATGCCAAAATGGGAAAGCAGATATTGAAGATAATGAAGAATAGCCTGGGATGACATAAAAAAAGTGAGTGAACATCTTCAACAAAACTGCCTTTGTAACTAATCAAAATAGTTAGCAATAGGTACAGGAGTAGCTTAGGCACAGGTGTAGCTATGTGGTAAGAAGTTTGCTTTCCAACCACTGGTCCTGGGTTTGGTCCCACTGCATGGCATGTTGCGTAAGTGTCTTCTACTATAGTGCTGAGCTGACCAAAGCTTTGTGAGTGGATTTGGTAGACGGAAACTGAAAGAAGCCTGTTGTGAATTTACATATATGTATGTGTATATGTGCATTGTATGTATGTATGTGTGTGTGTGTGACCACCACTTGACAACTAGTGTTGATTTGTTAATGGTTCCCATAACTTAGCAGTTCAGCAAAAAAGAAACCAATAAAATAAGTTCCAGGCTTAAAAGAATAAGTACTGGGGGCAATTTATTTGACTAAAACTCTCAAGGTGGTGCCGCAGTATGGCTGCAATCCAATGACTGAAACAACTGTCTTAGTGACTAATCAAAATAATTCACAATTATAAGGCACTATTATTGAAAGGATAAAAAAAAAAAATTCAGAATTGTGAATTTCTTGCAGGCTGATATTACCTTGCTAAAATAGTTCTGGATTTAATTACATGATTAATTCTTTCTACTATAGGGACAAGATCTGAAATTTTGGAAGAGGGGCCTTGTCAATTACATCAACCCAAGTGCTAAATTGGTACTTATATTCTTGAACCCAAAAGCATGAAAGGCAAAGTCGACCTCAGTGACATCTGAACTCAGAACGTAAAGATGGAAGAAGTACCACTAAGCGTTTTGTCTGGTGTGCTAACAATTCTGCCAGCTTACCGCCTTTATAATTACGTAATTAATAGTAAGAGTGTGCTACACTTGTTGACA
This sequence comes from Octopus bimaculoides, assembly GCF_001194135.2. Taxonomy (NCBI): domain Eukaryota; kingdom Metazoa; phylum Mollusca; class Cephalopoda; order Octopoda; family Octopodidae; genus Octopus; species Octopus bimaculoides. The sequence goes on along the minus strand of NC_068982.1, from coordinate 41,119,464 downwards.
AATACAATCCATGACCTAGCTTCAAAACCTGATTAGGATGTTTACATTTCAATTTACTCTTCAAAACTTTAAAGCTTCCTGCTTAATTAAGAGATCTGCATCAGCATTGGCATCAATGTACACAAATCAAGATATATGTGTTTGTTTGTCTATTGTTAAGAGAATACATTCTATGACAGACAGCCAGGTAAGCATAATAGATATACATGTATTGATTCTTTATAACTTCTAATCTTTGTTGGTGATGTTGTGTAGCCTTAGGTTAGCCTTGATTGACCAGTATGTTTGTTTTAGGTATAGTTTATTTAGAACTAAGTGGATAATTGGCACAACTGTTAAAGTGTTTATCAGAATACTTTATGGTATTTGTTTTGATTCTCTATGCTGTGAGTTCAAATCAGCCCAACTTTGCCATTTATTCTTTAAAGGTTGATATATATAAAAAAAAAATCAGTAAAGAGTGGGGGGATTAGTAGAATTGTCAGAGCATCAAGCAGAGTGCCTCGTGATATTTGTTCAGGCTCTGAACATTCTGAGTTCAAATCCTGCCTCATCACTGGGAGATGGTAACACTTCTGTTGGAAGTTGCAATCTGGTTTGATCCGAAGAATGATTGCTACCACACATCTAATATTGCACTATCTAATGTGTACTTTCTTCCCATTTTTAAGACAGCAAGGTGTGACACAGATTTAGCTGCTATTTCTAGAAAATCAAGTGAGCACATAGAGTCTTCTTCATTATATTAGTTGCTTTTACAGTCATTTTTCTTGAAAAACTCAATTACTGCTATCATAATCATAAGCAATTATTAGCCATCATAATAATTACTCTCAGAGGTGTACAAAGGAAGTTAGAATTTCAAGCAAAGTCCACCTTGCTTGAAAACTGAAAGGAAATGCGACTGAAAGAGGTGAAATTATGGTATAATTATTAAAAAAATAAAATAAATAAAATAATAACAGAAGGAAAAAAATTATTTGCAGTAATATTTTTCTGTATTTACATTCTAAAATTATTTATGGGAACTTAATGAAAAGGAATGGGTATTAACAAAAAAAATATTATTTTGATTAATTCTTTTAAAACATTACTGAACAAACATAAAAACATCAACTATAACTACTGCTAATATTACTGTTTGAAGAAAGAATTACAGCCTGTAATTTCAGCTGTAATTCCTTAATATTTTTGCTATATCTTTGAAGAATTAACTGGTCACAAGGTATTGCTCCCACCATGGCCAATGTGCTGACTGCGATTAATATTTTCAAATGGGCCTTCATGTTTGAAGGCTACATGCTAGCCATATTAAGAGTTCAGTCCATGACCTACATTGGTTTAAACTGTAAGATCAATACACTAACGTTGTTTTGTAAATGACAAAATGTGCTTTAATATTAGCAATTTATGCTATTTATATACTTGTTATATAATTCAAAGCCAATATCTATTATGAATACGGAAAAATTATGTAATAATTCTTTTCAGACGAGGTATGAAAGAATGGCATTTATAATCATGTGTGTGTGTGTGTGTGAAGGAGAGAGAGAGAGAGAGAGAGAGAGAAAGAGAAGCGATGAGTGAAATAGAGATTGTGTAAGAGATGAAGAGACAAGAACAAAATAACCTCAATTAGTAGATGCGATGAATTAAAAACAAAAGTCCTTGAGATAACTGTAGGAGAAAAATAAAAAAATTTAGGTGTTATCAAGTCATAAAATAATGTCAGTGTACAATGTTCAATTTGATGCTATTAGAAATTTTATACCTTCCTATGAGAAGATGTTGTTAGTTTTCTTTTTGCTATGTATTTGTGTACTATAGTACTACACTTGATCAATAAATAGAACATTTCTATCAGATATTAGGAACTGTTTGGCTTTAATAAATTTTATTGGCTTCTAGTCAATGAATGAATGAAAAAAAATTAGTAAGTTGTGGATGGTATTGTTTAACCCAAGCTAACCCCGATCCAGCTGTGTTCATGCTGTCTTTTTGGGGGGTAACTAAGACTACATTATTTCACATGTCCTCCTTTTTTAAGATAGTAGGTGTGGTTTGAAAGAAATTCAGTGTCTATTTCTAGCAAAGTGAATGAACATGTAGAAAGTCCCTCCTAAGCAAATGAAATTACTGAGTAGTTTTATCAGGATTGAAAGAATTATCTGAAGCTTTTTAAATGTAGCATTTGCTGACAGAACTCTTTCAGACTCACCTATGTATGTATATATATTATATATATAAAGTTAGAGTTGTAACTTGCCTGAAGATTCTGTGCACCCGCAGAAACTTACTCAACTAATATGTGGTGAGTGTAAGGTTTGGGAGAATATCTAACAATATTTAATTTATGACCAGCAGCTAGATCTGAACTGTCAACTCCTAGTGGTCTTAATTCTTAATAAACGCAGTATACTAGCTGCATTAGATCTCTTAATGACAATAAAGAAATAAATAAAAATTGGAAATGAATTACAATCTCATGATCCCCGCCAATGTGATCCACTTCTGCCACTCCAAAATTGTATTGTTTCCTCTCTAAATTTATTTCTGCTGCAATAGTAGCAGTATGGAATTCTTTTATTCTCTAGCTCTGACAAGATATTTGCTAAAAATTATAATAGAATATCCTGTCTGTTGAAAATCTGTATTTTTTGCAACTGAAGATGGCAGTATATTTCAAATTGATGTAATGTTTGCATTGCTTGATTAAATGGAGCCGCCTGAAACAGCCGTATTGCATTAATACCTTGACATCCTTGTTACTTATTTGCTTGTTTTATATATATATATATATATATTCTTTTACTTGTTTCAGTCATTTGACTGTGGCCATGCTGGAGTACCACCTTTAGCCAAACTAATCGACCCCAGGATTTATTATTTGCAAACCTAGTACTTATTCTATTAGTCTCTTTTGCCGAACCACTAAGTTAAGGGGATGTAAACATACCAACGTCATATATATATAAAAATATATATAAGTCAGTAAATAGTGGGGTTGTGTTAACCACACGTGGAGAAATAATAGGAAAATGAAAAATAATAATAAGGCAGAATGCTAAACTGGAAGCATATTT